>NC_051158.1:88625051-88663090 GCF_013339745.2 Dermacentor silvarum
ATTTATTTATTTATTTATTTATTTATATTTATTTATTAGTGTACCCTCAAAATCCCGAGAGGCGTTACTGAGGGGGTGGGTACAGTGTAAATGCAAAACACAATGCATATTATACACTAAGGCCAAGACGTGCTGGAAAGGCAAAACGAGGTCATGGGCAGCAGTTAGCAAAAATATTGGCTTAATAAGTCAAGCCATCGTCATTATAATTGTTACAAAAGAACTTTTGGTTCAAGATTTCCCCGACAAAGCCGAGCATGCACGCGATTGTCGACATTTGTGCAGCTTCAACGAAAGCCCTTTCCTCTTTCGGTAATAAAAGCTTTATTATTTGATTTGAAAACATATACACAGGAAAGAAAAGCGAGAAGCAAAGGCTGGCAACTGCCACCAGAAGGGGCACAACGCCTGCCTACTCTTCGGAAAGGACGAGAGAAACAAAGAAGGAAAGATAGGAAGGAGGGAGGAAGGAGGAAAGGAAGAGCGAGATGACAAATCTCAACGAATGAAGTAAAACATACAGTAGGGCCCGTCCCTGCAGGTCAAGCTACTAAAGAATGTAAAATAAAAGAAATAGTTGCTGGTTACAAACGTGCCCCTAAGTTCGTTGTTTATACAAAAGTAAGGAGAGCACGATGAGCTTGATCACGTCGAGACGCACAACCACTGGGGTATAAACATTCGTCTAGAGTCGTACACCGCAGGCCAAGGAGATGGTAGTGCCACACTAGTGATTTGCGTTGCGCACTGAAAGCGGGACATTCCAATATCAGGTGCTGAAGTGTCTCGCAGCCACCGCAAGACGTACACGATGGACTGGTCACACGTCCTTGTCTGTGTAAAACGTTCGTGCACATAACACAGCCAACCCTTAGCTTGAGTAGTTGCGCTCTAGTGCGACGAGGCAAGCCTCGACCGCGAACACGCGGCTGGGAACGTTCCATTTGTGACGCGTTGGTTTGGATGCTGCTTGAGGAGGTGGCGACGAATCAGCAGGCGAGCGTCATCAAGCTTGCACAAAATTCAGGGCAAGCGCAGTCGTTATGAGTGCAAGTTGAAGCCAGTCGATCAGCCTCTTCATTTGCTGCGATCCCAACGTGCGAAGGTATCCATTGAGCAACGAGAGATACCCCACGCGATAAAATTTTGTTGGCAGAGTCTGTAATGCTGTGCACAATTGGGCAATCAACCTGATTGCGTTGTAATCTGCTAAGCGCAGCGCGGGAGTCCGTAAATATGACAATCTTCGGCGATGTGGTTAACCCTTCTTGCACGTATTTCAGTGCAACATTAATTGCTGCTAGCTCCGCAGTTGTTGCCGAGGCTGGATGGGGTATATGAAATATACGTCGTGCTTCAGTTGAAGGGCAGAAAAAAGCTGCAGAGGCGCCTTGACCGTCACTGTGCACAGATGCATCTGTAAATACTTGAAGGCAATCTGGAAATTTTTCGAACATGTGCGACTGAGCCAATTGGAATATGGCCGAAACAGGCATATCAGAGTTTTTGTGTATGTCAGGGATTGTAAGGTAAATGGGCAGCACGTGTTTGGTGATGTCTTGCGGCGGCGAAGGCGTAACTGAAGCATCATGTTCACAAATGTCAGTATTGTTCATAAATAATGCTGCCATTTTTCCAATGCGAGAAAACGGGCGGTGAATCAGACGATCAAGGAGCATTTGACCATTCAATGCACGGTGCAGACGCTCTATATGAAATAGAGCTCTCTGGTCTGCTTGTAGCCTTAGAGGTAAATGATGAGCTTCAGTGAGCAATGGAACTGATTGCGCCTCACGAGGTAATCCCAGCATTATTCGAAGGGCAGAGCGATGATCACGTTCAAGTTGGCCATCAAACTAGGTGGGACGTTCAGGAATGGTAGCGCATACATCATGCCTGAGAGTACAGATGATTGGTACACCTGCAGAGCCGTTGTTTGGTCACAGCCAGCACCTCTAGCAGTCAAGGCGGCCACATACTTAAGGATGGACTGCGATTTGTGTCGTACGAATTTAATGGCAGGATGCCAAGAGATGCGATCATCCACAAGTAAGCCCAAATAACGGTGTTGTCGCACCCAGCTTATCGGCGTTTCGTCAAGGTACAGTCGGCTCATTGTTCGACGAGCGCGCTGTTTAGGGTGGTATGCTATTGCAGCCGACTTAGCAGGTGATATCTGCAGGCCAACTTCACCCAAGTACTCCGAAGTCGCGTTCAGAGCTCTCTGCAAGCTTGCACGAAGCCGCGGGCCAAGGTGCGAAGGGCCGCTTATCCACAGAGCAATATCATCTGCATAGATAACTATGCTCACAGGGAGGTCACTGTCTCGAGGCAAGCGACTTGGAAGCGCGGCGAGTACTGTGTTAAACAGAAGCGGCGATAAAACGCTGCCCTGTGGGACACCGCACTTAACAGTGCGGGATTCACTTGTTATTGCTACAACACGCACTTTCATCCGGCGCTCCGATAGGAACTTGCAAACAAAGCGAAGCAGACGACCCGAAATTCCCGCGGTTGCAAGAGCGAAAATAATCGCCTGATGCGGAACCGAGTCGAAAGCTTGCTTTACGTCTAGGAAGAGCATGTAGGCGGAGTGCTTGTTTCCTTTAGCACATGCAAGCGTTGAGACAAGGTCTGAAATGCTGTCCAGAGCTGAACGGCGGCGACGAAAACCACTCATCACATCAGGGAAAAAGTTTAGCTTCTCTAGCCTGTCTTCTAGACGAAACAGGACCATTCGCTTCATTAACTTGATGACATTTGATGTTAGGGTTATCGGCCGGTAGGACTTGAGGTGTCGTGCAGGGCGCCCGGGCTTTAAAATTGGTATTATCACGGACGATTTCCACTCAGCAGGGATTACACCAGTTCTCCATACCTCATTATAGTCGTCCAGTATACGGTCATGAAAACTGTTATCAATGTTCCGTAATGCTTGATACGTCACACCGTCTTCACCTGGGGCAGTGCGGCGTTATGAGAGGCTGAGTGTGTGTCGTAGCTCCTCAGGAGTGAAGTCTGCCTCGTCCATCTGGCACGCTGGACCGTATAAAGCAGTCATGGTACTCTGCCTTGTCAAAGAAGAAAGGTCGGCATTTGTGGTGTCACCGGACGTAGAAGAGCCGAAAAGGTCTGCAAATGCCTCCGCTAGAACTTTTGGTGAATGGGCATAGCTAGTCGCTATGCACAAAGCAGCCGTAGGGTTCTTGCAGATTTCGGGAGTGCGGAGAGCCTTTAGTATGCGCCACACATTTCCAAAACCACTTCCAGTATGCAGCGAACTACATAAGGCGGCCCAGCTCTTGCGACGAAGCTGTTTTGTATGCCGCCGTATGGCTGCATCAATGCGGTTATACAGAGTCCAGTCGGTGCGTCATTTAGAGCGCTGTGCCCGCCTATAAGCGCGGCGTCGACAGCGTGGAGCCGCAAAAGCTTAAGATCGGGGTTTGGTTTGCCGATACTTCGTCGTCGTTGTATTGTAGCTTGTCGTAAACATTCACTCACCCGATTGAACAGACTGTCAGCTAGGGTTTGTAAAAAAAGGAACAACAGTTTGTGAAATGTGATAGTGTTCAACCAACTATTTCATTGTTTCCCAAGCATGAACGTATTTCCCACTAGCCAGGCTGTCCATTCTCCATTGGCAATTGCAGAATCCTCGACTTGTGCTGGCAACACTGTCCAAACAAACAAAGATGGCTACGAGATCCAGCTCCACCGCGGCTCTTTCGCTTGGTGCTGTGGTCACGTTTCTCCTTTGTGGCGTGGATTGAAGTTGTTTCGCGGAAGCCGAAAAGTCTTTTGGGGCCGATCATCTTATTTAGAATGGTTTCAAGAATTTCAGCGACGAAATCGCGGAAATAGTTGTGTTGTGCGTGGAAACGGCCGACCTGCACAGCAAGATGCATCAGAGTTTCTTAAAGGCTAAGAGCCTTTCAAGACAGCCGGAGGTTAAAAAAAATCACGTGTTTGTGCGTAGCGAGCCTCTTCGAAAGGTGCAAGCACTTGTTCGTGGTTCTGCTCCACAACTACAAGTACGATACTTGACTGTTTTCGACCGTCATAAGAAACTTCGCACTGCGACTCGTGAAGTAGTGTATCAGATGTAACATCCCCCGTTATACAGTATAGGCATTAACGTCTGTCGTGCTTTCAGCAGCTAAATACGATATCTACACTGATAGAAGGTGGATAAAAGCTGTAAAGTTACATGGTCAGTGTGTCTTGGTATAAGAACAAATGATAGTTCCGTTTGTCAGTCGGGGTGCACCTTTATTTTTATAGTTAGCTGACACAGTGTGTCAAAGTCGTCTGCGTCCGATGACTGACGCTTATTCGTGCTCGCAGCAGCCAGTGTTCGTGGTAGAGCCCTGGCCTGGGAACACAGCAGGCACTTGCCGCCCATTGAAATTCTGAAACCCGGTGAAACATGAGAACTTACTAACAACCAATCGGACCAGAGTACAGTTTCTTCCAACAGATTTCCAAAATTTAGCGAGTCGTAGCAGTGTGAATGCATGATTCGGAAACGAATCGAACCAATTGTAATGCAATTCAGCTGCGTGTACAGTGTCGAAAAGCAAACTATAGCGGCGCCGTGTGCAGGTAGAACACTCTAAAGCTGGAGCGAGTGCTGTTTGCAGTTGCTTCTAAATTTCTTGCGATTGTATAAACTGAAAAATCACCGCGTTGAATGAGAGAACAGCATCTTCTGTTTTGCACCGCTGAACTAAGGCATGCTATGAAAATGATATATCACCTCGCGGCATAGCATGGGTCATATGACAGATTCAGGGCCTTCCTTGTTAGTCATCATTCCTACTACCGTGCCTGAAGAGAACAGCACATTAGTGAGGATATTACTGCTGCGTAAAGCATTATTAGCACTAACGCTGTGGCAGAACACTGTAAACGAACAAATCGAAATGAAGTTTAGCGTGCATCACTAACTTATTTTAGCGCCTGCCTGAACAGAATACACTCCGTGATTGGAAACGCCATCAAGGTATTTAATATAAGCAAAATAAAGCGTTGCTCCACTCGCCGGAAATGATGAAGTCAACTCGGGTGAAGTATATTGAACAAACCGGTATGGTATCGGTAAACTTTTCCCAATGCGGAAGTTTCTTATCTAAGTCACTTTCAGATGAGCGTATTCTGCTTTTTTCTAGAAACGATGAAATCCTATTACTGTCTTTCCATCACAATGATGCGCATAATAGTACAGAGAGAGAACTTTATTTATTTCCGGCAGATTGCTGGGCTGGGTTCCCACCTAGGAGCCAGCGGAGAGACCGTGTCTCCCGGCAGCTTCCTCGGCCTGCTGGATAGCCCACAGTTGCTGGCCCAGGTCTGAACTGAGCAGCGCAGTCCCCCAACGCGCCCGAAGGCCCTCATTGGAGGCCGCGACCCCAGTATTGCTGATTAATGCTGGACATGCCTATAGGATGTGATCTAGTGTGGCTCTGGTGTTACAATACTGGCATAGATTGGTTGTATAGAACAAAAGTATTTTGACATCTGTCTTTTCTCATTTTAGGCCTTGTGCGCCGCTGCATCACGACAATTTGGGAACTACGAGGCATTCAGCGCATGCCATGATAAGATACACTCTATTCGCTTCAAACCTGAACTTGGATCAGATGTGTCTCGGCGCTGCCGCCAGGCAGCGAGCATTTACTTCGAGTCGCCAATACGTGGTATGCTGCATTTTCTCGCGTAAAACATCGGTGTTGTCTTCAACTACTATTGCTTTTCTTAAGCATGGAGAGACAGTTCATTTTCTTTTAAGAGAGAGGTGATATTGCTTTCTCAGTTTCGTTTTCAAAGTGTCTGATCACTAGCGCCACCCTGCGCGCAATGTTGCGTTATGACATTTCGGCCAAGTCTGCTGGTGCAGTGTACCGCGCCGTGTTCCGCCTCCTCTCTGCTGCCTAAATATAGTCAGTCGTCACTAACCCCGTGGACTGCTCCTACAGGAGTTCTGCTGCCTCGGGCTTCCTACCGCTCGACAGGAGGACATCCTCTTCCCCCGCCGAAGCCACATCTCGCTTCTGCTTAGCGTAGTTGAGTACCTTGACTCGTCGGGGCTCTCAACAACTCTTCTAACACACCTGGCACACATGAATGGCCTCGCGGCTACCCATGTGTGCTGGCTCCATGGTGTGACCGCGTTCCTGCCTGCCGATTTGCTTCGCTCCTGCCATGGCAACATTTACACCTTTCCTCTCCTATGTCCTTTTAGGGGCGAAGCTCCTTAGTGTGTGGGTCGTTCCCTCCTCTGTAGTAGTGTTAGTAATAGTATGACTATGTAGCCACCTGTAGTTTTATGAAGTGTTCACTAGATGGCGGTCCGGTTCCACTTCCGGTTCCCATTTCCGGTTCCGGTTCCACTTTGCGCGCGTTCGGTGCGAACGCGGGCAAAACGCCGACGGCGTCGACAACAGTTCTGCGCGTTGATGGTGCTGCTGCATGTCCAAGTTTATACAGCTGATAAAACTACCTTGAGTCGACCCCATGGCTGCTTCGCATACTACTCAGGGTTCCCCTATGGGAAGTTGGTGTAATTTTCTCTCTCGTTCCCGACGCGCGCTCTCTTTATCTCTCGTCCGTAGCTGTGGTTTACCCGAATGATCCCCCGGTGCTTCGCCCACTCATCATCATTCACTTCGTGGATATGCTGTGATTTTTTTTTCTCCCACTGTCCCCTCCCCGTTGGCGTTGAGCCGTGCTCCTTTAAGGGCTGCAGAAGATAGCAACAACCTTTCTTTTCTCAAACGAACCACTTAGTAGTCAGTCGTCGTTTGGTTCCCGTGCAAGGAAGTCGTTTTTCTTCGGTGGCGCTGCCGCGCCCCGACCGTTTGAGTCCACTCCGTAGGCCTCGGCCCCAAGTCGTCGCGACGGCCTACACTACAGACGTCTTCTCGCTTACAAAACAGCTGTTCTCACTACGAATGACGAATTCCTCACCACAGAAGCCTAATCTTTCAAGCTAACTCGACTTGATATTTTTGTTTATTGGTGTGCCTAAAAAAAAAAAAACACCTGCCCCTCCTTCTCCCCTTTTCTCGCTGATTTTCGTGTCTGAGAGATTTTACAAATGTGACATTCACAAGTTGGCAGGTATGCATATTTATGTTCTCAGGTAAATTGAAGTGCCTTGTACGCACGGGCTTAGATTGTTGTTGACCCAGTTCTGTCAAAGTCGATGAAACACAATGTAGGGGCCGTCACCAGGCGATGAGACCATGGCATGAAAGTCCATATTCATACGACCCTGAAGAAAACCAACACAAAAATACACTGATTGTGCAGAAAGACTACACACATTGAATGCAAGACCTAGAAGAGGAACATATTTTACACAAAGAGTTTATTTTTGAGAATACGCTTAATGTAATATGCCTACAGTAATGCAATAAATAAATTTTCAAATGCTAGAAACACAGAAAGCAATTTGCCAGCAAGAAGCTTATCTTTCAATCTTCGAACTTGTTGGCCTCTCTCGCAAGAAATATTAGTAAAGGTTTGATCTAAAAATTATAGTGGCGAATTCTTTTTATATAAGCTCCTACTTGTATTGGGAGCAGTTAGCAGAGTGCTGCTGCTCCATTTTTACTACCTTGTATTTATTATCCAAACTTCACTAGAGGTTAAAGTGTTACTTATGGGCTGTACCAAGACAGCGAACCGGGCGAGTTGTCAGATGAACCAGTCTTTAGATTTCTGTGCTGTTTAACGCGCGGCTATCATGGATACATTCTTGAAATTTGCATGGCTTTTTGGTATGTGCCTATAGGAACGCAAAGACATTTATTTGGTAACGCCATCTAACGACATCTAAAAGCTTGAGGCAGCCACAAGCTTGGCCACGAAATGAATATATTGATGATTAACTGTAGTGTTCTATCAAATAATACGCGATGCGCACTCACCTTCTGAGACTCTCCCAATGTCAGCTTGAATTTCTCGACCATTCTTGCACCCGTGTATATGATTTCAAAAAGCGCTAGACGCTTGCCGATGCAGTTACGTGGGCCATCACCAAATGGCTGGTATGCGATTGTTGGCCTTGCAGCAACGTTCTCCGGCAAAAAGCTACAACAGCAGCAGCAGCAACAGAAACAAAATCACCAATTTGACTTCAGTTCAATATGCACCGCTACTCTTACGCCACGACTACTACCCCCAAAAATGGCAGGAGCCACGCTGAGTTCATTCTTTCTTGTCTGTTTTATCATGTTAAAGAAATGGAAGTTATTGAAGCTCAATCACTGGCACCTACAGAAAATCGACCCATGTTTGAAATTACAATTGTTACTAGGTCATAATCCGGGTTAAGATAGTTTGCTCAGTCGCCTGTGAATTGGTGTTGCTCTTACAAGCACTTGATTTTACGAACATTCGTTTCTAGTGGCAACAGCTGACAATGCCAATTATTACATATTTGGCAGAAAAGAAACTCCAAAGCACATGTATGCATGCCTATTTTATTAAAGGAGATGGGGAAACTAAATGACAGGCTCTTTACAGAACGGAATATTCTGGGAGCGAGGCTGCGCGGGTCGAGGATGTGCAACGCCATAAAATCCGCTGCTGTGCTTCTTGAGGTTCGTCAGCTGTGATAGATCGAACGATCGATCAATGACCACCTGTGATTTATCGAACGATGAACCTTGTGCATGTGTGTGTTTGTCTGCATACTGTGAACTTTCTTCTCTCCCTCCTCCTCATATTTCACTCCCCTTCCTCCCTCCCTGGTGAAAGGTAGCCAAACGGGCTCAGCCTCACTCCCAACCCTCGCTGTCAAACCTGCCAATGTAACAAGACATTTAGCTTAAGAAGACAGGCTTTTTGAAGGCGTCTTCATTTCAAATCAATTTCGTGTGTGCCCTTTCGCACGTAGTTTTTAATGTAACTAAACTGACGACGATCTTGCGTCTGCTGCGCTGGGAACAAGGAACCACCCCTCTCCCTGCATGAGTTTAGAAATGTCGATCAACTATCAGACTTCCTCTGTGACCAGAACTCTTTGTGTCTTCAGTTTATTATGCAAGTGAGTGAAGAAAAAACTCACATTGGGCAAATACTTGTGCTGGAACCACAATGTACGCTCGCAAGCAATAATTGGAGAGCAATGACGCCGCGACTATTTTTCCTTCACAGCCTGCGCGTGCTGGCTGAAGCGAAATCATTCATCCTTACGTGGTCGTATTCAAGCAGCGCAATGCATTCAAAGAAATTCCACATTGTCAGGCTGTGCAAGAAGAAATTGTATTTACTTGTTGATGCCGTATAGTCGTCCAACTATCCCTCGCGACAGTTACATCACTACTTAGCACAGAGCTCTTCCGTAGGATTTTTCACTTTTAAATGTTAGCATTTTATTCCGTGTTTAGCAAAACTAAACGCGTATTCGAAGTACTTACCGGTCGGGGTCAAACTTTTCTGGCTCAGGCCAGATGCGAGGGTCCATGTGGATCTGAATTGTTGGTGATATAATGCTTGTACCCGCCTTGTACTTGATGCCGTTATACTCAAAGTCATTAACTGCCATTCGGGTTGTGAAACTGCAAGATTGAGAGCATGAGGGGCATAAGTAGTGCAATATTAGCGTGATAAAGTACGGTAGGAATTTCGTGAGCTCGGCTGGAGGCTTACGTTACGACGGGCGGGAACATGCGAAGGGTCTCGTCCACAACTCTGGCCAAGTATTTTAGGCCTTGCGTTATTGCCGTGTAATCCAGTTTTCCCTGCGATGCATTTACTTCGATTAATATTCGGACGTAATTGAACCGAATTTACGACAAAATGCGAACTTTCACCTTACCTAGCTAGCTCTTGCTATCGCATCTAGCTGCTATAAATTAATAGCTTAATAAATTTTGATTCCTTAGAATTCCCTTTATCAGAAGAAAAAGGCCATCCGAACATTATGGTGGCCATGTTATTCGGCCTTCCTTGAACTCGTTTCATCATGAAGAGAAAGCTATAGGCTCGCGCCGTAGCTTTGCACGAGAGCAGGAGGTCTGTCAAATGTTTAGTACAGGCATTAACTACTAATTCGATCCTGTATTTCCTCCCAAACTGCGCTTTTCTTGGTCTCTCACCGGTTTATGTTGCAACGGAGTCGGAAAGACGATGAGACTAACAGTAAATTGAGAGGAAACGTTTCCAGGTTGCACCACATAACATGCTAAGCGTGATAAAGCGAAGTAATTTATTAGTGGAAACACTTCTATGCTAACAGCATTCTCGCGAGGAAATATCGCGGCATTTCGTTTAGCGTTCAGATTGTGCGTTTGCACGCGACGCCTCGCGTGCCTTTAGCACCGGAGCTGATTAAGTGGACAGTCAGTCGTTGTGTCGGGAACGGAAAATGTGGGCCGATTCCGGCGGTAGTGTAGAAAGGGTCCAAGCGCAATGGCACATACCCCCGTGAACAGGCGAAGGTGTTTCTTCTTCTTTCTTCAGGTTTTACGTGCCAGAACCAGTTCGATTATGAGTTACCAGTTCGGATTATGAGGCACGCTGTAGTGGAGGGCTCCGGATTAATTTTGACCACCTGGGTTTCTTTAACGAGCACTCCGACGCAGGCACTTTAAGCCTGGCCCAAATACGTGCCAATGCCTTGTGATAGTCAGTCGATAGGCAAGCGATAGCTAATCGATAATCGGTCAATAATGAATAAATTCATGAAAATGCTGGGGATGACTTGGTAATGCTTAGCCTAGCCCAATTATGTGGCCAATACCTTGCGATAGCCAATCTATAGAAAATCAATATGTATACTCGATAATCGATCAGTATTCAATAAATTCAGGAAAATGCTGGGGATGACTTGGTAGTGCTAGGTGCCGATCAGCTCCGCTGTTTCTTTAGCCTTGCGCCATTAGTGGAAGCTACGCTATTTTTTTTTTCATTCAGAATTTTCACAAGTGCCTTGAAAGAAGAAGATGTACTCACATAGCGCTGAATAACAGATTTCACTTCCTCTCGGACATTTTCTTGGACGTCCTGATGTTTGGCGAGAACGTAGGCGAGGTAACTTAGCCCCGTGGCTGTTGTCTCGAAGCTGAAATGAGCCGCAACACATGAGTGTGTCTAAATATATTTGACTCTCCCACTTTCTAACAAGATACATTAACGGAGCTATGAAAACAACGTACGTGAGAAAATATTTTGCATAGGCAACTAGTTCAATGGAGCGCATCATGGCATCCGCCACAATTAAATTCATGTAAGCTCTAAACAATTTATAAACGAGCTTAAGTGGTGTTGAAGCATCGCTCGCACTATGAAACGAATGCTTAACGCCTTGCATCCTCTGGCCATTGGCTGCCTAAATGCTTCGGTAGGAAAATTACCCGTGATAATGTTCAAATACGCACCGACTAAAACCGATAAAGATAACCAGGGTGGGGTACAGGCAGGAATCAATTTCCATGCTTGTCACCCTGCCAAACTTAATTCATTCATATTGAACGTAGCAGTTTAATTTTAAAGTAGGGTCTAATTTCGCGAAGCACTGCATACAATTTGTGGACCTCATATTTGACGGTGATGAAGCTTTGACGAAAGAAGTACGGGTATCACACACGGTATCACACACGTATTGTGGCTGCAACGGTGAAATCGAGCCAATGTTAAACCCTACATGACTGCTGCAGTTCTCCTTCATTGGGAGCTTGAAGAAACAAAGAGTCAAATTAGTTTGCAGTAAAAATGAGTACAGAAGTCATGTTCACGGATTGTCATTCTGTTGAAACGTGCCTCTGGTGAACCTAACGTTACGCAATTATGGGCTACATTGTGTGCTAAGTTAAACGACCTTTTACCTGCACCTGTCTTCTGAGAGTCGATTTTTTGCATAGGTTTTTCACACTGCTTATACGAGTATATCGTATCTCGGTTATTTTTGCGCTCTACACAGAAAACAGGGCGACTCTGGGCAAAGCTGAGCCATAACAACGTCCAGCTACAATGACGAGTAATTATGTGGCCCACGCCCCCCTTGCTCTGCATGAAACTTCTATTGCTACCACGCAGGAGCCCACGTTGTTAGATGCGCGGCACTCGTGATGAACTCCCTAGAATGAAGAGTTTCTAGTGAATGAAGTGTCCAGTTAAAAACTATTTAGCTTTCCTCAGAAACGTTCCGGCCGAACCACAAAGGAACTTAATTACTATGCCTTTGAGGGGTTTTTATTGACCGGTTGTCCGCTAATACACCTTGAAATTAATGTTATCTTCCTTTTTTATTGCCTGACTTACCCAGCGATGAAGAGGATGGTAGTATTGATGCCAACTTCTTCGGGACTCATTCTTTTGAAAAGCTTCGCGTCAGCTGTGTGGAAGAAATACGTTTTGAATAATTATGCTTTGGGAACACTGGCAGTCTTCAAGGAGCAGCTGTGTGCTTGTGAGAAAGTTTCTCATGAAACGTGGAATGACAGAGATCGAGAGTATGTTCCTGAGTCATAATTTCCTAACCTTGGCCGATTGAGAAGGCTGTGGCAACTCATGTCAGGTATGCTTGTTTGCTTGTTTATATTTGTTTGAATAACTCGATATACCCTTCAGTTGCGAATCAGCGCTTGTGGTGTGTGTCTCTTATTTTATCCGAGCTTGGTTTTACGTGCTGTTTTATTTCAAGATGACAAATGTTGTTTATGCTGCGCTTTCTCACTGCATGAACATTCTTTACGAAAATATTACATAACTATAAAAGTGATTAGACCAATATTGTTCAACTCGCTAAGTGAACACTGCAATCTAGCTGTCTTGAGTAGGATCGCTTGAAGCACTATAATTTAGCCAAACACAAAAATTCCGCTACTTGCCAAATGTGATTTTTTTCAGGATTGTGCGTGAAATAAAGAAGCGATAACAGGTGGCAAAGCTGATTGAACAAAGACAAAAACCTAGAGCAACTATGTGGCAAAAAGAAGGCATCAGAGCCGGGTTTATTACTCTCGCACGAATAGAAATAGCGTTTTTGAACAGGACAGAGGCGGCGACGATAGACACGAGCGCTGACTAACATCGACACACTTTTTTCGTGTAGGGCATGACCTGCTTACATTTCGCAATCAGGGTACGACAAGTATTTCTCGAGTAAATATAGAGATAGTTCACTGGGCGCGGGCATCACCGTGCTTGTGAATTGCGAACGCTTCAAATTCTTAGATACGATGCAATGTTGCATCATCTTATTGCATAACATTTTTTAATTTGCATAATTTTGTTTATTCGATTTTCGGGCCTCAAATATTTTTCCGGACCTTCCATTTCTTTTATTTATGTCGGGTTTTTTCATTCTCTTAATCTAGCCGCATGTACGCCGACGTTGTCCTCTTTCGGGTCAACATTGACCCGCATCTTTTTTACAAAGAGGCCAGGTTGGTCGGTCCCGGAGATCGGACAGTCTATGGTGCAATGTGGTAATTTTCGTCTTTGTCGGCACTAACTGCGGTCGTACCGTTAATGTTACTTAGTCTGCAACTAATTATGCCTTCTTGTCTTGTTGACAACTGCACTCCGATACCTTGTGTCACTCGCTACGACGTTCCTAAGTTAGAAATTGCCTCATTTTTAAGAGGTTACATACATAGATAGCCAGATCCCTTATACGTCAAACCCGCATAAAGTCAGCAAGGAAGACATTTTCTTCAAAGGGTTTCTTTAAGGTTTCTTTGAAGAAAGTATTTCTGGTAAAGCTCTTTACTTGTCATTGATATTGATTGGTATATGCTGGATTTTGTGGCAAGTAAGTTGCCGTTATGCTAAACCTATCCAGTTAAATTTGAAGGTTCCTTGAAGAAAACGACAAAACATCGGTTGGTTGACTGAATAAATTTTGTTAAATGGAAGCACACTGACAAAACAGACGTTAAAGTTATGTAACCGCAGCGCTTGCCGGGATGACGAAATCTTAAAACCAAAGTTATGCACTATAGAACTTAAATTGTTGGAGCAATAACGTGAATATGACACCGACCATCGAGGAGTTGCGGTGCTTCCGGTAGCTCCCCTTCCTCACTCTCAACATCAAGCATCGTCTGCAGCATGTCCGGCTTCTTTGCCTAAAATCAGAGGTACATATTATGCCAAGTCACGTCCTCTGTTAAGGTAGTCAAATTTTGACCGGGACGTCTCCACAACCGTTCGCAACGTGATTCGAGTATTGATAAGGTTGTGTTAAATTACTTTGAATTCGCACAACAGTGATAATATATATACGGCCAAACATCCATTAGAAACCGCAACCCTTTACTGGAGAATAGATAAATACAAATTTAACTGTTGACAAACATCCACGTTGTTGTCTAGGCTACAACGGTCTCGCCATAAAAGTTTTTTATCGGGCTCGGGCGGGCCGCCCAATGTAAAAACGGGCCCGGGCCGGGCCCGGGCCGCAAAAATCGGCCCGTGCAGTGCTCTAGTCTACACTACACGTAAAACAAGTAAAAGCTAAACTACTCTAATAGTAGCATGCATACTTCCCACAATGTAACACAGTTCACGTAAACAACTTAAACTCTGCATGTGCAGCAAGAGGGCGAGGAACGCTTCAGGCGAAGTAAACAAATCCACATAAAATTTTGAGTGAGATATGTGCATTCATAAGTTCCACGTCACGTGGCTGAAAAGCAGCTTTGAATTACAAGTCACCTTCTTACTCTGCAGGAGCAAGGAGAGTCCACAAAGTTCTGTGAAAATACTTACGGGTCTTTTATAAAATCCTTAATTTTTCATTCATCTATTATTCCCCGAGCTTTGAATTAAGTTCATGGAACAATGGATTATATATTCTTTTATACACAATGAGACTTTGGCTATGGTATATCCGGGAGTATAAAAATAACAAAAAGAGAATTAAATGCAGGATAAAACAGTCAACGCCCTTCGGTGACGTTATGGTGATTACCTCGCCTGAATTTCTTGATGGACATTTAGACATTATTAAAAAAACACACAAAAAGCTATTCATAGAATTATTTTTGAGTTCAGCGGGGCATTTTGCCTATAAACTCACCTCGGGATTTTTCATGCGAAGCTGAATCACCTTAGATGTGTGTTTGTTGAATATGTCATAAGTGAATGAGCCAAGCTTTTCGTTCAACCAAAGGATTGGCGCCATGTACTTAGACATCGTCGTAGTACTGATCTAGAAAAGTGAAAGAGAAAAACGGTCATCCACCCGTATGTAGCCCGAATCTACAAAAGAGTATACCATACGGGTTTCCCAGAAAGTTTTTGCCGTAGAAGAAGAAAAGCGGTGGAACCCATCTCTGGGTTACTTTTGACGTTAACGCGTTAGCAGTAGCTCAGTGCAGCGACACAACGAATTGCCACTGTTCTAACGGGTTTTGCATGAAGATTTAACTGCAGCGGTTCCCTAGAACACTCAGCGCCATCTGGAGCCGCTGAAATGGAAAGTGGCCTTCAAAACAAGATGGCCTCCGCAATGCAAGGTGCACTGGTGCGAAACGCATCTTGCGGCAACCGACCTCTCTACTCGCGCTTCTTTCGGGACACGGCGCGCCATCTAGGGGCACTGCGGAGAAGTCCGCGCGTAGCGTGCGAGACGATATGCGTGGCACACAAGTGCCTGCGAACGCTGTGAATTCTTCCCTGGTTTGCCGCATACTCAGTGTCACACACTCAGTGAGTCAAGTTGGCGAGATGTTGATTGAAAAGCGGCACATTCTCCAGTTCCTCCAGCGTTGGCGGAAAGCACATCAGCGTAGCATAAGCACGTCAGCAAGGCGTACCATAATGGTATAAATCATACCATATTACCGACCTTCCAAACGCAACTCGAATTTCATGTACGTGTGTGCATTTTATTTCATAGTTGCAAGTTAGTCTTCGACATGTTCCACACGCTGCGTGAGAGTAAGGGAAGAGAGACTATACTCACGGGCAAGCATGTGCAAAGGACCGGTCATGACACCAGGCAGTACGCTCTGTGCTGTCTTAAGGAACGGATGCGTGAGCTCACGCTGGAAAGTGCAATCAAAGCCGAACGCAGCCCGACCCACGTAGTCCATAGTCAGGCCTTGGAAGAGACGCAGCATCGGGTACTCTTTGCCATCGTCCGCTTTCTCACCCAGTATTTGGACGAATATGTCGGCCACTTGTGTCATGTACGGAACCATCTGCAGGAGTGTGCATTCATCGAATTTCAAGGTAAAGCAGCGTTCCTATTACTATCGTACGTTACCTGTTGACTGTAGAACCGAGCTTGCAGTTAGTAAATGCACTTATACTCCTCAACACATCGAATATCTAACTTACTTTTGAAGAAAAAGAAAATACCGAGGCGGGCAGGATCATATGTGAGTTTTCTGCTGTTTCAAAAGAATTGTCACCGGTGTTCCAAAAATGTAGTAATAAGACCATGCGCTGCCTTGAAAAACGTCGATGTCACTTTTGATAAAGCAGCAATGCTCAACTAATCTATTGCATTTACAAGGCGCTTGGTGTATTACTTTTATTTTCCACAGTGAAAGCGTTCACACAAAAAGGTATTTTCCACACAGCGTTCGCCACGCTGCCTAAGCAATTCAAGATTAGCTCACATTGGGAGCGATACTTTATTACCATCTGAATGCTGACTAAAATAGCATTTGGTTCGGTGGACGCTTATTGCATGTAGCGCGCAAATTTAGCGGAGATTATCAATGCTTCTATATATTAAACGTGCACAAGGAACGCTCACTAGAGAAAATAAGTGCTAAGAACTGAGAAATACACTCTCTGGCTATCGTGATCAATACTTTTTCCAAAGAGCGGTGTCAAGGATACAATTATGCATATAGGTTCGAGATTTAGACGACACTCAAAGGAATAGCACATTTCAGCCTTCTTTGATAGCCTACTGAATGTCATTGCATACAAGGTAGGTATAGCCATAAAAGACACTTACGACATTGAGTGCATACTTCGAATAAATATTAAAGTAGTTAGACTGGGGAGGATCGTGTATGCCCCTAAACGAGGTGTAGCCGAGTAATCTGCTGTTTGCAGATAATATTGTCCTGTTCAGAACTGATGGAGATGATTTGCAACAAATGATCGAAGACCTTAGCCTTCAAAGTATAGGGATGCGTTTGATATGCAGGTGAATAAGGTGATGTCCAATAACCTGACAAGAGAACTAGAATTCGGGATTGACTATCAGCCTCTAGAATCTGTGCCAAAGTATTTCACATTGGCCAGTCAGTCATAGGGGACCCGAATTATGAGCAGTAAATTTACAAAAAATTTAATTGGGCTGGAGCGCATATGGCAGGCACTGCCAAATAATGACCGGCAGCTGGCCGCTATGCTTGAAACCAAAAGTGTCGTCATTGAATTCCAGCAGTACTAACATAAGAGGGAAACTTGGAGATTTACAAGAAAGCTTGACAAGAAGTTAAGGACCACGCAACGAGCGATGGAAGGTAAAATGACGGTCGTAACTTAATATGACGGGAAAACAAGGGTGCAGATCACAGAGCGAACGGGGTGTACGATATTATAGTTGATACTCACAGGGATAAAATTGTCTGTGGCTTAACTCAGTTATGCCTGGGTGTGCGTAGCAAGAGGTGTGGTTAATCTTATTGTTTTGCTTGGTTCGCTGTACGGTTACATCTTTATCGTTTAGCTTCGTACATCTGAGTGTTAGGTTTGGTTGTTACTTCTCGTTAAGTTGCGGTTACATTAAAGACTAGACATTTTTATTAAATGTGTAACGCATTCATTTTGAAAGTATTTATCTTGTTGTCTCTCAATTGCCACAAAGACTGCCCGATGGTCGGTGAAGTAGCAAGCAGCCGTCTCAGTGGCTCCGACACAGTACTTTGAGGCCAAGTGTTCCACGCATTGCGCTACTCACCAGATTCAAACTCGCATATGCCAAAGTTTCGCCAGCTGCGGCGGTTGCTAGGCAACGGCTCAGCTCGCGGTGCGGCCACCGGCCATAGCGAAACGACGAGAATACGGCCAATGTAGCTCTCTACAAAATGTCGCAGTTTTTCCCGAAAGGCGAAGCATCAATTGCGGTAGCAAATTAGTATAGAGCTATACGGAGTAAGGATAGTAGTTTTATCGCCTGCATAGACTTGGACACGTTCACTTACTAACAGAATTAACAAGCATGGTGTCTGCGCGCACAGGCAAACCTGAATAGTTCACGCTCGATGAACCACTGTAAAAACGCTGGCGTGAGCAAGCGCGCTGGCAACAGCGAGCGAAGGTTCGTGCGGTCTATCGCTTCAACGGAAACTGAGTGTCGAAAGGCACAGCGCATACAAAGGTAAGAGCTGTGTGGAGATCGCTTTCAAGATAAAGTGCGCGCGACAGCCTGCAGCCGCGCGAAGTACAAGCATGCAGTTGCTGGCAGAGTCGAAGCCGCACCCCCTCCCTCCCGCGCTGCCTTCCCATTTCTTCCTGTCACGCGGGAGATTAAGTCACCAGTTCCCCTTGCGCTCGGTTGCAAGATACGCATTGGCGCCGCAGCTACTGAAGCACCTGGTGGAGTCAATGCGGGCGATTATCTGCGGTGTCGAGAATACGGCAGCTAAAAGGGCCCTGCAGGTTCTCGCCGTACTGGAGCCGCTTATCGCAGCTCTTTACATTTTGTAAAGCTTTTGCTTGTCACATGTACTTCTGACGTAAGAGAAGCCCACACACCAGTTCGTCTTAGCGCTTTGATCTGAAGGTTCATTTGAACTAGTGACCACAGACAAGATCTGGAACCCGGTTGTTGCTCAATGGATGGCATTTCTGAATGTTTATCAACAGAATGTTAAACTTGCTTTCACTGTTGTGCATCCCTCTTTCTATGTCATCATCATCCCTCATCATACCTTTATGTCCCCGTTCCCCATTCCCCTGTGAGAGTAGCAGGCTAGAGCGCGCTAGCTCAGGCCGACCTCTCTGCCCTTTTTCAAATAAATTATCTCTCAGGTGCCGCAGCTAAACGTCGCCTCCCCTCCGTCCCTCCCATCCCCCCATGGCCTTTGCGAGTGAAAGCTCGCGTCCCTCGCGCACTTTCACTCGCACATACAGCATACGGCGACGATGTTGTCGCCCTTGGACTTAATACGGAAGCTCACGGCGACGCCGACAAGAGAAATATGCTTGGAGTATTCATATAATTCCTATATCAATAAAAAGGAGTAGGTCAGGGAATTTAAAGCGCAGATAGTCTGTCAGCATTACCGAATGGATGCGAAGAGAAATACGCGCAGTCGAGGACGGCAGGTAATTAGGTGGTGTTATTAAGAAAATAGTAGAGCATAAGATGGGGCTAGCTGGCGATCGCTGGAAGAGGCCTTCTTTCTGAAGAAGAATAATATAGGATGACGGTGATGGCCAATCCCATGCAGCCCCTAGTGACTGCATAAATGTATTGCGGTGATCTCTTTTTATTTCTGCGGTGCTCCTTTGCTCCCATCGAACGAAGTTACCCACAACATATGTATCAAGAGAAAGCAATACTGAGACCAGTTGCGTATCTCTGGTGGGAGAGAAATGGGTGCATCACTGCTTGAACTTCTACTTCCTCTTTCACTTGTGAAAATAGGTGAAGAGTTTCATTCCGGGGACGCAAATGAGAAGCGGGTGGAACAACCCCGCACTTCCTCTGGATACGCGGCTGCCGTAATCACCTGCTTGAACTTGTTGGCCGTGAAGGCGTAGGAAACGCAGCTGCGAGTCCGCTTCCACTGGAGCCCGCGTGCATGGAGGAGACTTTGTCCCAGGAAGCTGTGCTCTTCGTCCGTCCTCATGGTGACCTGTTGAGAAAAATGGGAGCCGTGTGTACAGGCGCGGCCACCACAGGCGTCTACGCTAATGTGGTAACTTAATTTGTCGTCTTTTGTTGCTTCTCGCATCCCGTTAAAGCAGCTTGCACGCGCGAGCAGTAATGGATAGCATATAAGCCTTAGCAGCTCTATGCCAATTCTTATTATGGCAAGCTTACTCTGCTGTGTAACGTATTTTGGCCCTGAGGGTATGACACACAAGCAAAAACTTAACAATAAATAAATAAATAAATAAATAAATAAATAAATAAATAAATAAATAAATAAATAAATAAATAAATAAATAAATAAATTCTTGGTGACAGCCTATGTACGATGTTGCGACCTGCTGGGAAAACTGAATCGCGGAGTGATAGTTTGTCAACAAACCTAACCCCGTCGAATGGCATGTCCTTGCCATAATATTATCAGAGCTACGAAACTTTTACAGATTTATTAGGGTTATAAAGCAAGCAAGGACAAATAAATAAGTAAGGTGGGCTGACGAACATTTAACGGTACCTTGCCAAGAAAGTGATCGGTCGGTTTATCATTGAGTAGCAGAAGCTGAAGAGGCCGCAAACGGAACCGTCCATCGACTTAATGATCTGGCTTATGCTCGTTGAACAGTTTCACTGATAAAAGCTTAAATGTCGCTGAAGTTGCAAGTTGCAACTTTGCGTCTGATATAGTTTTTATAATTCGAACTAATTACAAATTAACGCATAACGTATTTTACATGCCACTCAGCGACGAGCTGCCTAAGTAACAATTTGACGAGCCGCGTAAGTAAACAATTTGACGTGAACACGAAGAATCTACTGAAGCGTGCTAATGAAAAACATTCTTTTGCTCTAAGTTCATAGAAAAGGACGATGCAAAACAGGTCACCCAGCCTTGAGCAATCACGCTTACGAGTGCTGTTAAATAATTGCGACCGCTAGTGTTAGAAACAAATATTATTGAGATGCAAACTGCATTGCAACGGCGTTGACCTACAAACTATTCAGACAGATGGTACAGAACATTACCGATGTGTATTTGTTGCTCGAAAAGCTAGTATATTTCTTTTGGACCATTCGCTGTTTTATTGCAGTATTAGTTAAACGGACAGCCCTGGCAAATTTTCGTCCTCATTGTCACCGTCGGTGTCATCATGACGTTCCGTATCAATTACAAGTGCGACAACAACCTATCGTGCCCCCCAAGCGGTATTCTGCGGGTGCGAGGGGAAGAGCGCGAGGGTGAGCCAACCAGGATGGCGGTTTGATGAGCGCCTCATGTTGGAGGTCGCATGATAACGCGGACGCAGGGCAGTGTAGGTGAGTGGGCGGTACCGTGATGAAGCGCTCACTAGGGACCATGGGGTGGATAGGTGATCGTGCGTCCTCCTCAACTAGACCGGCAGGGCGCCACCAATCTTGAAGGTAATCTCAGGCGGGGGCAAAGCCTAGGTGAGCTGATATGGCTGGTGGCTGTACGAATGCTGTCTTCACAATAGTCTAGCTGCTCTAGGTCGCGTAATTATCATGTTACGGAGAAGCGTTGAAGGAAGGCGCTGTAAAACCGTTCGCTCCCCTCTGTCCCGCTCTTCGTCAGGCCAACGTTGTGAAAGCGTGTGTTTGCGGTCATCACGTGAGATCTGTTTATGTTTCCCTGTGCGCGCGGCTGACGCTATGATTGCTCATTTAATTATTAAGCGAATTTTTACTGCAATTTATATGGGCGTAGATCAGCTGTGTAAATACGGCTATAAGAGCCTCCTTCGTGCCGTAGTGTGATAATTTGAAATCGCTATCAGTGCTTCGTCTTTCGGGTGAAACTGCCACATTTTTATCCCAAGAATGTTGGTGTTCTATTTTAAAATTTAAAAAAAGGTTGTCCAGTTACTGCAGGAACCGCGCCTTTTTGTTTCTTTGAAAGAAATAATCCTGAAGTTTGTAACATGCATGCATCAAACAGGCACTCTGGTTACTGGAAACGAGTAAAACTCACAAGGAATTGACTGAATTTCCGTAAATAAAACGAAGCTATTTGTAAATATATTTGTGAGAGCAAGTCACCATCACGAGGTTATACACAGTGACATTTTTTATCTACCGATATGGCGAGTAAGTGCTCGAAAACGATATATGCTTTCTTTTACGATGTCCAGGGGGAACTGCATCATTTACCGAGTTTATATAGAGAGGATATGGGTAGTGTGCAGGTAAATTTGGAAGTGTGTCGGTTAATTATGGGGGCCGGACGAAACTTCTTAAATCTCGTGTTGAGAAGCGTTGTATGAGACGCTCACAAAGTTTCCCCGTTGCATTGGGAGAACAAAAAAATCGCAGCCATTTTAAGTTTTGAGGAAATGAAGGGTTAGTTATAGGATGTGCAACAAAATTTTTAAATGTTTTTTTTTTTTCATTTTGTACTTTGAAAATAATGACTGAATACTCGTTTCCGCCCAATTTTTATGCATTATACTAAGCGCGTAGTACATTTCCCAGGTCTCCTGAGTGAAACAATAAAATAATAGATGATTTTCAGCAACATTCTGTAACCATGCATGAAAATAAGTTGATGATGAACGAAATACATATTGTTTATATTCGGCTAAAGTAAGGCGCACGTTTTGGGTGATGTACGATCAAAGTTTGAACTATGTACGCTATATATGCTTTGTAGAAAATTGCTTACAGATGTGTTCTGGAGCATCAGAAGCCTAAATTACCAATAACGTAGGGAAATTGCCCAACGTCCTGAATAACTAACCTTGTCACAACGTCCACATTTGAATAAAATAAGGGTAATGTTATGGAAGATGTGGCATCAATGTTTTGAGAACTTCAGTTGATTATAGGCTTTTGCGAAAAATTCTTAAGGAAGTGCTTCAAAGGTTATACGGCCATTACTCGCAACTAGCATGTGCCCGACAACGAGTTAACATTCAATAAAAAGCTGGGCCATGTTAAGGCGATGCGGCGAGAGAGAGAGAAAAACATTTATTTAGACCATTCAGATCGTTGATCTTGAGGACGAGTGGGTGGTGTCCTCATTCCAGGACTCCACTGGCCATGGCTGCTCGACGTACTTGCTGGACGAGAGCTTGTTGTCCCGCCAGGGTATCGCCGGTCAGCTGTACCTCCCACCGCTCAAATGACGTGTTAGGCGTCTTTAAATGTTGAGGTTTGCCCCCGCACCCCCACGAGATGTGAAAGAGTGTAGGGCGTGTGTCGCCGCACCAGGGGCAGATGCCGCGATATGTTTGTGGGTATATTTTGCTGTATCTGTGTAGGTTTGGGAATGTGTTTGTTTGGATAAGTCTGAGGGCTATTGCCTCTTCAGTGCTGAGATTTTTGTGAGGGGGAGGATAAATCCTGCGGTTGAGTCGCTGGATTTCGAGTCGGTCGCAGTAATTTGATGGCAGGGGCACAAAGGTAAAGGAAGGGGATTGATAAGACGATTGGTTTTGCCCCGCTCGGTTAATTAGCGCTCGAGCTAAGGCGTTCGCCCTTTCGTTCCCCTCCAGTCCCGCGTGACCCGGCGTCCAAGTGATTTGATGGGTTTCTTGTAGCCTCGGGCCTAGAATTTGAGCCGCCAGCACCGGTGTTCGTCCGTTGGTAAAGTTTCGGCAGGCCTGTTGCGAGTCGGTAACGACATGAACTTCCCTGCCCACCCTGTCATGTTGTTTTATTACTAGCGCTGCGGCTATGGTCTCAGCCGCAGCTGGGTGCTCTGCCCTGACGGAGGCCGCGAGGGTTAAGGAGTTGTCTCTCCCGTTCACGGCGGCTACCGCGAAGAGGCCCCCTGCGGGGTACGCCGCCACGTCCACGTACTGTACGTACGGGTCACTCTTGAATTGTCGGCGCTGTCTGTTGACCCGCGCCTTGCGTCGTCCTTCGTGGAGTTCATGACTCATGTGCTTTGGTATGGGGTTCGCCGTGATCTTGCTTCTGACCTCGGGCGGGAGTGATCGTTGCCCATCGAGGGCACGAAGCTCCGTGGCCGTGCCGGTCCGGTGGAGGATGGCTCTGCCCGCCGCCGTGTTCTGTAGTCTGGCTTTTTGCGAAGCCATAACCGCGTCCGACAGCTCAGCGAAGGTGTTGTGGATGCCGAGAGCCGCTAACCTCTCGTTTGAGGTGGTAACTGGGAGACCCAGGGCCGTTTTGTACGCGCCTCTGATGATGGCATCGACTTGTTCTTGATCGCGTTTGTTTAGCGAGTCGTAGTGATACGGCATGCTAAACGTTACTCTGCTGATCACCAGAGCCTGGACGAGGCGGAGCGTGTCCTCTTCTCGCATGCCCTTGCGGCTTCTTGTTATTCGTTTGATAATCCGCGAGATCTGGTTGGTGGTGGACCTTAGGGTTTGGATGGTGTGGGATGCTTTCAAGTTGCTCTGGATCCAAAAACCCAGAATCCTAGTCTTTTTGCTTTCCGTGATCTTGTGGTCCTCTAGATAGAGTTCGATAGGGCCGGGTGACTTATAGATTCCTCCTCCGTGAACCCGTATCACCTCGGACTTCTCGGGTGCGCAACGCATCCCGCTCGCTGCCGCAAATCTCTCCACGGCCGTCGCGGCCTCCTGAAGGGTCGCCTCCTTTTGCGCGAGGGAGCCCTTGGTGGCCCAGAGCGTGATGTCGTCCGCGTATAGGGCGTAACCGAGGTCCGGGATCTTCCGCAGCTCTTTGGTCAGCGCTAGCATCGCGATGTTGAAGAGAATCGGGGAGACTATCGCCCCTTGCGGCGTTCCTTTGTTCGGCACGTCGATCGTATCCGATCGAGTCTGGCCTATTCCGATGGTTGCCGTCCGGCCCGTCAGGAACGATTTGACGTAATTAAAGATGCGCTCTCCGCAGCTGATGTCGTTCAGTCCCTTGAGAATGGCCTCGTGAGAGATGTTATCGAAGGCCCCTTTCAGGTCGAGTGCGAGCAGGAGGTGTTCTCCTCCCTTCGGGATGCCCTTGAGAACTTCTTCCTTCAGGATTAGGAAAGCATCTTGCGCAGAAAGTCCCGGCCTGAAGCCAAGCATGGTGTGCGGGAAGAGGTCACCGTCCTCTATGTAGTGTTGGAGGCGAGCTCCGATGACCCTCTCGTACAGCTTGCCGAGGCACGAAGTCAGCGAGATGGGACGTAGGGCGTCGATCGCGGGCTTCTTGCCTGGCTTGGGAATGGTCACGACTTCCGCGTGTTTCCACTCGTTCGGTACGTGGCCCTTGCTCCAGAGTTCCTCGTTTAGGTATTCGGTCAAGTCCAGGATGTGCTTCGGGCTCAGGTTTCTAATCATGGCATTGGTGATTTTGTCAGCCCCGGGAGCAGTGTTGCGCTGTGAGGCTCGTGCCGCGGCATACACCTCTTCCTCCGTGATCGGAGCGTCCAGTTCAGGTCTTGGTTCCCCTTCGTATTTTAGGAGGCAGGGTCGTATGGGGTCGCTACCCAGGTATCTGGTTTTTAGGGTGTCAATCAGATCCTGGTCATTCCCGGGGAATTTGTGAGCGATTTCTTGAAGTGTCCGACTGGTTGTCGCTTTGGCCTTGTCGGGCTCGATCAGGCAACGCAGAATGGCCCACGTCTTCGCCGTACTCAGGGTACCTTTGAGCGAGGTGCAAAACTGGACCCAATTTTGCTGCGTCAGCTCGGTCGCGTAATCTCTGGCTTCTTCTGTTATTTGAGCGATTCGTAGACGGAGTTTCCGGTTTAACCGCTGTCGCTTCCACCGTTTGAGGAGGCCCTCACGGGCTTCCCACAGGTGTAAAAGCCGGCGGTCGACTTCGGGTGTCTCGACCGTGCGCTGGATGGTTTTGGTGGTTTGGATGTGGGCGTCTCGGAGGTGCTTCATCCATTCCGCTATGTCCGTTATACCGCTTTCGGGTGGGGGGTACTGCCTGTACGCCTCCCAGTCCGTGAGCCTAATTTCTCCAATTGTTCTCTTGAGTTTCGGGGTGGACACCGAGATGCTGAGGATGTAGTGATCGCTGCCCAGTGTTTCGCCCAGGTGCGTCCATGAGTATTCTCTTACGTTTTTGATAAATGACAGGTCCGGAAACGTGTCCCGACTAACACTGTTGCCTACACGGGTTGGTTGGAGGAGGTTGGTTATCAATTCGAGGCCCGTCTGGTCAACCGCATCGATGAGCGACCTCCCCTTCTGCGTGTCTTGTTGGTAGCCCCAAGCCGTGTGTCTAGCGTTCATATCGCCCACCACTACCAGCTGGTTGCAGCCAGCGGCTCTCGCGCTGTCGTAAATGATGTTGCGGAAGTCGTCCTTTTGAGCCCTCGGCGGACTGTACAAATTCAAGATGAAAGTGCTACGTCTACCCCTCTTTTGCGGGAGGACTTCCACTAGCACGTGGTTAATGTCATGATGTTGATAATGTTGTCCCACGGCCGTCACCGTTTTGTGAACTAAAACCGCAACCTTTGGTGATCCCACGTGTCTAATTACGTAGTAACCCCGTAGCTTGATGGGCTGGTTCCCGACCTCTTGAAGGCAGATGACGTCGGGGGGGTATGGGTGGTTTTGGATGAAGAGCTGGAGCGAACTTGCCTTCTTGTTGAAAGAGCGACAATTCCACTGCCAGATCTCGAGGTGTTCGTGGGCGCTGCGTGTGGTGTTAGCCATTGCTGACGTTCATGCCGCCGCCGTCGCAGTTGTCGGCGTCGCTGACGTCACCCGTATTGTTTGTGCGCCTGTAAGCCTTGACGCGTGTGTTGTTGTTCTCGTCGTCAACCCGCTTGCGCGAGCCAAACTCAACCTTGCGTATTCTTCTTTCAAGGTCTTCACTGCTTAGTGTGTTCTCCTTGACTTTATTGTTCAATTCGCCCATCTGGTAAAGCATCTGCTGCATCGTAGCATAAATGCTTTCGAGGGTGACTACACTTGACATGCCTGCTGCTGCCGAGACAGCACCAGGGAGCGAGGAGGGCGTGGTGGTTCTTGAGGGGGGAGGAATGGAAATGGTGGGCTGGTAGCCTTTCGTTCCGCTTTGCGGCCCTGCCTGTGTGTTGTTGTTTGTTTTGCTTAGCATCGCTTCTAAGCGTTGCATGCGTTGATTTAGGTCATTAACCTGAGCTTTGAGTTTTTTATTTTCTTCCCTAATGCGCGTACATTCTGGGGAGCAGTTACTATTGTCACTGGTATTTTGAGCGGAGGAGGTACTAGACTGATTCCGGCTCACCTTGTTGTTGGCTTGTTTCTTCTTGCCCGAATGGTTTTTCTGCTTAGACGTGCATGACGAGGTAGAAGGCAGCCGCTGCCCTTGCTTCTCTCCTGGCTTTGGCCACTCCGAGCGGTATCGGGACCTGGACCTGGACTGGGACTGGGATCGCGACCTGGACCGGGACCTCGACCTGGACCGGGACCTCGACCTGGACTGGGCCCGGGACCTCGAACGGCTCGCCGACGACTCCGAGCTGAACCACCGCAGGTGGCTTCGCCTTGTCCTTCCTCCACCATTGTCGTAGTCTTCCGTCCACCTTCCGGGCGGAGGATGCTTTTTGGTGGTAGTACTGTTGTTTTTCAGCCTTTGCTTGCACTCGCGAGACCCCGTGGCATGGGCTTCGCCGCAGACTGCGCACTTGAGCGAGCACTCGTGGTCGTCCGTGGGGTCGTGCGTCCCGCAAGCTAGACATATCTTGATGTTCGGGGTAGGACAAACGTCCGATCGGTGTCCCATGCGCTGGCACACGTAGCAGATTTGTTTTGTGGGCTTGTAGGGGTGGCACTCGGTCTCCCCTCCGTAGTAGTAGACGTATCGTGGAACTACGTGAGAGCTGAACGTGATCACGGCCGTCTTGGTCTTTCCCAGCATGCGGGCTTGCACGATTTCCACGCCTTGGGTCCTCACCCTTAGGTGGGTCATAAGCTCCTCGGGCGGGGTATCCGGGTCGATTCCATGAATGACGCCCCGGGCCACTCCGTCCGGTGCCGCAACGTAAGAGTTAACTTCGTAAAGGTTGCCGCCTAACACAATCCGCGTGATCTTGCGCGCAATATCGGCGACCTCCTGATCTGGGGTACTAACAATGATTATGTTGGAACCGGGTCTCAAGCGCACGAGGAAATGCGAATCGTCAACTTTTCCTCCGCAGGCGGCCGAGACGGCTTTCGAGATTTGGTGGTTGGTGAAGCTCTTCACCTGAAGGCCTTTCTTGGGCCGGATGATGATTTTGAAGTCGCTACGTGGCAGGGGGGGGAGTCGTCGCCTCTTCTTAAAAGAAGGCTTCTTTGATGCCCCAGCGCTTGCAGCTGCGTGGGATGTTGATGAAAACGCGGTGGTTGAGGAGGGTGATACCGGAGAGATCACCCTGCCTGCCACGCGTACTTGCTCGCCTCTGGCGAGCTTCTTCTTCGTTCTTCGCTTGAGGTGTAGAGACCAATTGGAATAAGGACATTCCGATGGCGTCCCTTGCGAAAGGTCCTCATCCATAATGGCAGAGTCGTCATGGCGATCTTCCGAGATGTCTTGGAAGTCCATGGCAGTGGTTTCTTGCGACGAAGGCCCGGCGGTAGCTTGTACAATAGCACCGGGGGCGGGTGGGGCTGTAATAACAGCACCATCTCCACTCCCTCCGGTAGAAGTAGAAGCGACCGGCTGGGATCCAGCGATGTGCGCCATAGTGAGCGTCGAGAAACCGTAGCAAGCGAGCGAGCGGCGGCAAAGGCGGCGGAACGCCTCGCCTACCTCCTCGCTGCCACGTACGGCGGCGTCAGGCTTAACACGGCAGCGCCGCCCCGGAGAACTTCAAAGTCCAAAAGCGCAAAATAATATGCACTCACGGTCTTCAAACTTCTCATGGGGGTTCCGGATGACTTCAGGAAGGCCTTCTGACAAACACTTTGGTCCTCCGATGTGAATTTCTTGCAAGAATAAGGAAAGTCGACAGAGCCAATGCGAAGCACGTCTACTCCGCTCGGCTCTTCTTCTTCTTCTGCGGCGAGAAACCTTAACGTTCCAGGCCTAATTAGGCGGGTTCCACATAATTATTGAGTTCTTGTTGTCTCTCTATTTTCATGCCCAATATGAGGCAAGTAGTAGGTTTCCCGCTTGTGTCCGGTTAAGAAAATGAGGTACCTTCTTTATATTGCCTAAACTTAGTGACATATGCTGTCGGTGATCTGTAACCAAAGTTCAAAGAGTGTGGGCTATTTGCGGCCTCTTAACTAAATTACTTATCCCAGCGCTCCAGAGATTTATAAATACGTTTTACGAACGGGCTTACAATGTCGCTCTCCTGGAAGAACTCTACCGGCCATTGAAATCAAATTTAGTGAAATGTGTTGGAAGTAATATCGCTGACGTACAGTCGAGTTTGATAGAAGTTGCACTAAGTCAAACCAATCTTGTACGATGGCACCTACGTACGAAATATTAGTTTATTAAATAGCAGTCTTAGAGAAGGCGTTAATTATCAAATTTTAGCTTTGTCGGCACCGATCTGCAGTCTTGCAGCCCCTTCGCCCACGGACCTTGTGTTGCAGCTCATGCTGAACGCGACTGTGCATGCGGAAGTAAATATATCTGGGCGAAGCACAGTTCTTGTTTTAAAAATTTCTTAATCAAGGTTTCGAAAGCATCATATGTGGGCAAAGCTGTGTGGTTTAAAAACAGGCAACTGAAATCCCTAAGAAAATTGCTCGAAACAGTTTCGATGGACATTGGATTATGATTCGGCAAGGTTGCCCAAGTCAACTCTGTCTCTTATTTTTTTCCCAGAAACTTACCCCTCGGCTCGTGAAGTCCTGGAAGTTTTTCACAAAAATATATGTCAGAAAGTCGATGTCCTTTATCACCAATGTTGGCACGTCACCGTTGTAGAAACTGAAAAACCGTAAGTAAGGAGGATGTTATGTGCATGCTGTCTGCGCTGTTTGTGAGTTCTGATAGCGAAGATCAGCGGACAATAGAGCATCACTTGTAACGATAAATTCAACAAGGAAGCTCTGCATACCCGAACACGTCTCCGTACTTGTTGCACCATTCTGTCAGGGCTTTTACGAGACCCTGTGAGCGAAAGGCACGATGAAGAATAAAAGTACCGACAACACAAAGACGTCAACGTGAAAACAATGCAGGGCTGTGAGTGACCGAGTTGCATAAAGTGCTGTCAAATGCGAATGAAATACTTAGGAAGATAGGCAAAAAAGAATACGTTAAATGACGTGGAAAGAGTTTTTTTTAAAGGCTAACATGCTCCATTGGAAATAGCGCGCAATCATAAAACCCGATGCAATAACGCCGTTTCTGCTAAAGTCAGCGTAGGCAAGTGGACATAGGTCCTTATGCTTCTTTTCATTACCATGCCATCCTATCTTTTCTTCTAACCTGCAGTATCGAAAGTGCTTACTGCTTCTTAAACAGAGATTCCAAAAATATTACGCAGGAAATTTTTTTAAGCAGCAGCCGAATTCACGAATCTGGCGAAAGGCCGGCCACCTTAGCTAATATGTCGAGCATTAGCATTCGCTGGCATTTGCATGAAGAACAGTTCTAGCTAAGGAGTTTAGAACTACTGAATGTTAGCGAGCTAGTATTCCATACTGACTAAGAATCGCGCGATAAACATGTTCTGACAATAAACCTCAACTGATAGTCTGAGCTCGGGTCACGTTTCTTTTTCGTCCGTTTATCGCCTTAGTCTACCTTCAACGTCCTTTAGCGAAGACGGACCTTCAGCACGTTTCGTACAATAAAGATTACTGATCGCTCCAGCAAGTTAAAGGCAGTTAAAACGGGCTGAAGCATGACTGGGCATGAGTGGATGAAAATGCGAAATAATAAGAATAAGAAAGTGAATTAAGAGAAGTCAAAATGGAATAAGAGTAATCAAAGCTAATTAAGAAGGATGTCTAGCGAACAGGAATCAAAGCGAATCAGGAGGCAAAACAAAGCGAACAAAGTGGGTGACTCAGCAATTAAAGTAGATGGCGCAGCGATATAAGACTGATGACTTCAAGTCGTCTGAGGGATAACACAAACGACCCTGACAACTTGAAGCACGCTGCGATATCATGGACATTTCATGTATAACAACAAGGACGATGATCGTTTGACCCTCAAGTCCTTTACGGAGCTTAATTTCAGAAGTACTGTGTGTTGCTACATTGCTCGAATGCTAATCGCATTACCATCGACAGTCATTGTGAAATAATAATCGACAGTCACGCATCGTGGCCGTCCTGAGATTTACCTTTCCGTGGTATTCTGCTAAGTTTCCCCAGAGCAAGTTGGGCTTTGGGCCATTTATTCCGATATCCTTGAAGTATGAGAACGTCTTCTGGCGCCACCTGTATAATGCATTGTTAGGAATGAGATAAGTTATTGCGTGTGCATAAGTCATTCACTACGGTGTGCTCATTTAATTTCGTGTACTAACAGAAGAGATTGCACAGCAGAGAATAGATTTATCGTCTCTGAAAACTGCGGCTCTTAAAGGCTATTTCAGCAATATATTTCTCTATAACACAAAGAACGTTCGGAAGAAAAAAAAGAGAGCTCTTGTATATTGTCATCTGAAAGTTGACATAAGAGGCGGGTACCTCAATTAGAAGCATTGTAGACTACAGTGTTCTCAATTAAGACCCATAGATTTACATTTCCACCAAGACACTCTTACCCAACTGAGGTGAAATTGATACAGAATCTCTTTGATTCTCGAATGAAAATTAGGAATGAGATCAGTTATTGTGTGCGAGTAAGCATTTCACTAGGGTGTGTTCATTTATTTCCGTGTACTAACAGAAGTGAGAGGTTGCACAGCGCAGCATAAACGGAACAGAAACAGATTTCTAAACGAAACATCACGCAGTACAGTGAAAATTTCGTCAGTGTTGTTTGGAGACAGAGAAAAAAAAGGAATATAATGTCTTACTTGAGCAGTCTAAAAAGTCCGTAGACGAGGACTGCTACAATCGCCGTCCAAATGGAGATTTTTGTGTAGAACCACATTGGTGCCCAATCCATGATGATCGGCTCTGCAGGGAGCGTGCCTCTGCCAACGCTCGCGGGGAACAGGCAGTTGTGAAGCAGGAACTATTTGTGGGCACTTTCCTTATCAATCACCGTTTGAGCACTCGCTGTGCTTGGGCCGAGACAAATAAGTTTTCTGAAACTGCACAGGACTAACAAAACATTCGTCTGCAGTTCGTTCTTTTTTTTTCAGGAGCGTTTAGCCGACGAGGTGGCTGTACTTTATCATACACATATCGATGTGTCTGTGTTATAAGTAACAGAGAGGCCTGAAATGGTCGTTCGACACAATGGATGGCACTTGCAAGTGTACGCAAAATGAAGCTCTACGATTGCTTATTGCTGCTGTGTCGTTCAACCATTTGACGATTCGGCGACTTATCAGCAACACGTGTGTTGGCACAACAAGACAACAAAAGGGACCAGGGCGGACTGTTTTGTAGCGATGCCTTCTTGATTCTACGCCAGTTTTATCATCCATCGTTCACGGCTGGCGGATACGGCTGATAAAGTCGAGGGAGCGTCGCTCTGACCACTGACGAAGCGCGACAAACTCAACAAGGCATTATATTCACGAACAACTTTCTGTAGCAATGAAGGTAGCAAATATAGCAAATAAAAAAAAAAAACTGTCGCATGTTAGTTTAAGCTCAGGAAGAAAAAACGTAAGCGCCCTCATTACAACTGCTAAACTCTTGTTTACGTGAGCGTTGAAGTTGAGTTGGTTTATGGCTGTTCCATTCTGCATCTGGGCAAACGATACGATGTCACACGTGGTAGCTCCGCATGTTCCGAGAAACCAGAAGCGCTGCCTAACGCTGCCGGACAACTTGGCGTGGTAATACATGTGCAGAAGCTGCGCGCCTCGTGACTTCCACTTCATTACCACAGAAAGTTGCCCACGAGTAGAGCACCAGAAAAGGCATCGCTACAAAACCGCGGCCCAGTGTTTACCAACAGTATTTCAAGTGATGACGCGTCATTGTTCTTCAGTTCAAGAATAATGAGGGCCTCATAGACAAACGCGTTCTCGCTTCAGCTTCTGTCTAGAGGGGCATTAAAAAGAAAGGAAAGAAAGCACTTTTAGTAGATTACCCTGGTGTAATACCTTGAATGCTGCTCTTGTGAAAAAGCCAAGGTAAGCGAGAAAAGGCCCAAAACACGAGACACGTGTCGACTCCGCCTTCAAGTACCGGCACCAACTCGTCATGACGTCATGCATTTTGACTGTGTCTCCTTGGCTCAGTTAATTATTTAATTGTACGGCGCTAGGTGTATAAAAGGTGTGCCAACCGGCGTGGTTCGCTGCTTGACCGCATCATGACAGCAGGAGTGGCGCTGTGGCTAGAGGCCTGTCGGAAAGCGCGCGTCGTCCGCTACTCAGCCTATTGTTATTTCGAGGTTGTAATATTTAGAATACTTTGTTTTCTGGGAAAACCTAAAATAAGTATGGCCAGCTTCTGACGAGGAAACGTATAAAAGTGAGGTGTTTCTTTTTGCAACGACTTACTCTTTAAAACGGCTATCTTTATCGTTTGTTAACAAGCTGAACATCGTGGAACAAAAGAAATCGCGAACATCGCTGAACAACAGAACATCGTGGCAGTGAGCTGGGCTTGGAGCCACGATGTTCTTTTGAGATGGAGTGAGTTACCATGATGTTTAGGAAGTGAAGTAAGAGCTGTGGGTGATGTTCGTCACTCCGAGACCAAATGATACTGCTCTTACGAAAGAAAAAGACAGCAGGAGGCGTATCACTTGCTTGCGCTGACTTGCAAAGTCAGGAGGAAAAATGCAAGCCGTGGGTACAAACATTTCTGTTTATGGACCCGCAAGGCCCAGAAATTGTTCGACAAATGAGAGCCCACATTTTGCCTTGCTGTCAGAAAGCTTCAACCGTTTATGTAGTGTGCGACTGCCACTTCAAATAGCATTTTATTCAACATCACTTCACTCATGTGATATATAGAGGCGGGAAATTTGTGCATTCCGAGTGCCTATCTGCGGCTAAACATGCGGTGACGTTGTACCCTCAATACTGCCTCATAATCATGCCTATAGCTAAAGAAGAAAAATTTCCGTAAATTGAACAAAGAAATCATCCATGGTATGACGGTCGGCTTAAAAACTCTGGAACAGGCAGTGAGCCATACCCTTGACACGCATCAGAAGAATCTGTTGCCAATAAAATATAGCGTGTTTTACAGAGAAGCCGCTTTCTGTGCTTGCTCAAGAAACCGTTGATGTAATTACACCTGGTTTGTGCAACAGTCCTTGGACCCTGCAATATAAATAATTGCTCAAAGACTAAGTTTTCTTTTTCAGTTTATTCTACAGACGACCAGAACGTCACTCAGTGAACGTTGTTCTTTTACAGAAGAAGAACTTCAACAGAACAGCGGAAGTGACCCTGCTCTTGACAAAGCTCGACAAAATGGTTGCGTCCGAGAAACTCGAAGATGTTTTGGCAAGCCGGACGTCAAATATTTTTTTTTCTAGACCATAAGTGTTTTGAAAAATCAAAACTACTCTGGAATATGCCAACGGGAGTTTTATATACGTGTTATAGGCTAGACACTTTTTATCCAATGGTGAATTGCGTTTGGAATTGGTAGCAGAGGCCATTAGTAGCAGTGACTACTTTTTTAGTCAGTAATGTTATTAACTCTACCTGCAGGTATACCAAGGCAAAGGTAGCGCGACAACTAAGTGTTCACTACTACGGCCTTTTATTAAGTTGTAGGTTTCCATTTATAGAGCGAGCACTTTCGGCAATCTCTTAAAGCTGATACTCTTTTAGTGACGTTACGTTTGACGGAAAACTAAGGGGGTGGGAATATTTGAAATTTCGACTAGTCGATTTGTAATCGATTCGAGAATTCACTATACATGGCTGTCGAATATGCGTTCCTGCTTCGAATATAGGGCATTAAAAAGTTATGCAGATTTCGCGTTCTGCTGCACTCTGCTTAGGAGAGCCACGGTTGTTGCACATAGGCGCTCCTGAGCGAGCGTACAGTGCAGGAAACTTGTGAATAATAATTTACACTCACTCAATATGGGTGCTAGCTTTAGGCGGCCTACGAACCTCTCCTATGTTTTAGGCTAAGCGGATTATTATTTAACCAGTCTCGCCATGTTTACATCCGCTGCTAACAATATGCGGTGTCTCAAGATTACAGTTGTTTCCTTCAGTGAACACAACACTCTATCTGCACCTGGTAACATGTGGTGCAGTCCCCATGAGAAAGCGATAACACACCTTGGGCGCGCCACTTTGCTTCCCTTAACGATGAATCGTATAGGCATTTGTCACTGCTCGGTTGGACGAAGGACTAAAAGCTACTCTGTGACCGCGGCGCTGTGAGTCGGCCATACCGGTACGTGGACACTCATGTGTGCATACCCGCTTGATGTGCTTCACGTTTCTTCCTGTAGCAAACTTACCTGTTTCCCATTATCCTCATTCTAGACAAAAGGACGCAAACTATGTCCAGTTTCCTTTTTTTCTTTCGTCGTTGCTATCGAGGCAGGACACAGAGCGGCACCGCTTGCGGATCGCTAGATTTTAGATGCGAAGCATCTTATGCTCTGGGTTATGTCACTCCCTCCCTCCCTCCATCTATCCAACCGCCGTGCGTCCACACCCCTACTGCGCGTGCACATCCTCCTCCCCCTCCTCTCCTCTCCTTGTCTCATCTCCTCTCCTCTCGGCATTCCTCCTCGCCTCTCCGACGCTCCTCTCCTCTCCGGATTGCGCAACGAATGGCAACACCTGCGGCTCCGCGCGCGATAATGCGAAGCAGCTTAGGTTAGAGGCGCGACGGGCGACGGTAGGCGCCGCAGAGGCACCGGCAACAGTCACCAACAGAACTGTTGCCGACGGCGTCGACAACAGTTCTGCGCGTTGCTGGTAAGCAACGCCGCAATGAGTGCCACGGACAGCGCCAGCGTCAACGCCAGTGTCAGCGCCGTGGTCGACCTCACGGCTGCTTCGCATACTACTCAGGGTTCCCCTACGGGAAGATGGTGTAATTTTTTTTCTTGGCACGAGCTTACTACCCTTTCTGCAATTTTTACACAATCACCCCTTATAAAATGGTTATGTCCTTTACGTAAAGTATGCTAACCGGAGGTCACACCAGGGAGCTAGCATTCTTTATGTTTCCTATATGTTGATATTTAACCACTCCTTTGATGTTTCCTATACTCTCATTCCTTTATGTATCCCATGATTTGTGTCCTAGATGTTGAAATTTAGCCACTGATTTTTGTTTCCTTCATCTGTCCCACCTTTATGCAGGTTACAGGACAGTTACTGTAATGATGCACTATATATCTGGACGCTGTTGTTTGCCACGTTTAAGGTCCTGAGTTTACTAGAGGTTCAGTTCTGAACGACATCATATGCATGTATGACAATTTGTAAATGAGCGTTTCTTTTTGCCAAAGGACTCTAGGACAAACTTCATTTTCCTTTATTGAGAAAGGAAAAAAATTTGGTATTTAAATTCCAGTGTTCCATTTCACTCAGAATCTTCGCTATTCACTCAGCTCTACAGAAACACTAAACAAAAATTGCTATCAGTATTTATTTTTTGACAGCAGACATGATTCGAACAGAAAAAAAGGTACACAATTACAGCATTCACACGTACATTATACAATATTTAAGGTCTCACAAAGGGAATAAGTGATTTTTCCATTCGTATTAACTTTTAGAGAAATTCGCGCATATCTCAATAGACATCTGCCAAACAGCTGAACATCCTTGCTTTGCTGTGTTTGTTCAGGCTCCTTTCTTAGCTTCACAACAAGCGAATCAGCCATCGACAGTCGGTGAGCTCAGTGTCCACTGGTGGTGTCTTGAATGTGGTGTTATGATAAATATCTTCATAATATGCGTCCTGGTCCAGTTTCCATTCAGTGTTACAAGGCAGAAAATTTTGTTTCTGCGTTTTCACGTATTCAAGACGTTAAGCACAAACAGAAGCCATGTTTTTTTCCCTTCATACGGGGAGACAATCTGTTCGTTCATGGTTCTCTCAGAAACTTGGCTCATTCGATATGGAGCCCCAGATCCGGCGTCGTGTTTAAGTGCCAAAGAAAGTGTGCTTTAAGTGTGCTGAATAAAGTTGAACTGCTTTGATGTACTTGTAAGCCAGTAGAGTAATAGTGATGACATGTAAGCTATCAATTCTAATACTGAGCGACCAGATGCGTTGTACCAGTACTTGACAAAAACGAACCACGTTAAATTTCGGCGAACAACCTACAATTCAGAAAAAAAACTACTGAAATAATGATAAATATAAGGCAGCAAAATAATAATAAATAATGAACAAGCGTAGACAACTACGTTCACAAGGCAAAAGAAATTCTTTCACATTTCCTACTGCAGAGTCTAGAAAATAAAATGACCTCATATAAAGGCATAGACAACGGTCCCAAGGGAAATTTTGTCCTGTTTTCTTTTGCGCAGTTCAGAAAATGACAAAATGCGCACGTGTATAGAACTCAGGATTCCTTGAACAACACAACATCAGAGTGTGTAGCTCCTCTGTACTCATGTTTAAGATAAGTCTTGGCGCTTTTATCTTATCTGCATGCAAAACATATTTATTTGGTTCTCTTTCGAGGAATGAACTCTGAAGCGCTTATCACGCGGCACCTATTCGCATTCCGAGTGTCGCCCCCTTATGTCTTATCACGGTGGCGATATATTTTGTTTGGCCTTCTGGCGGCCATAGCTCTGTGAGGAGAGTTCACAAGATAGGGACGGGCAAGTGGATATTGTTTATTTGTACTTCGGTGGAAAAATGTTTTTTCCTTTAAGTAAGCACATGTAATTACAGGCGTCTCATGTGCTCCGTGAAGATCACTAAGCAGTCCTCGGCTTCACAGCCACATCGATTGCACCGCAGGTGACGACGCATACTGTTCATACTGATGCATACACGTATAAACGGAACTCTCTCTACAATACTAGTTATTGCTTGCAAATGAAAAAAAAATTTTACATTCACTTAAAGGGGCCATGACACAGTCACCCAAAAATTTGCGGTTTTCCGCGACAAATGGAAGTAGAGGGTCTGTTATGGCTATACGCGTGTAAAAACTGGGCAGTGAAATAACATTTCTGTCCAAAATATGAGCTAGAACTCACCAGCTCTAATCTCCGCCCTCTGGCACCAACCGCCATATTGCCATGCCATGTGTAACGTCATGTGCCACATGGAAACGAGCCATCGTGTGCTACAAAATCAGCCACCGCACCACGTGA
>NC_051158.1:88663190-88707156 GCF_013339745.2 Dermacentor silvarum
CGCATTTCCGTACAAGATACTCCAAGCCACAGTCGGCAGAGAGCAGTTGTCTCGATTCGGGAAAGTCCAGATGGAATATGTAGTCGGAGGGATGGATCCAAGCGGTGCAGGAAACCTGGCGTGTTCCACATGGATCGAGTGGCATCACGTAAGGTACAATATACAAAGGGGATCGCATAAAGAGAATCCAACAGCTATTTGTAAGGACACAATTTCCGTAACGTTGGTGAATGCGTCGTAAATGACTGAACTTAGGCGATGAAAAAAAAAAAAAGAGCTCATATGTCCTCTGTTGGGACTCGCGTTGATGTCCGGTTACATCCTACCGCGATCCGCCAGTTGTTGGGGCACCGGTTACTACAACCTCGACCGCATCACTTCTAGGTAGCGTAGCGCTGCCGGCAGGCTGCAGGCGTCCGGTAGATCATGGCGACCAGCAGGGCAAGACGATTTTAAGTGCGAAACTTGCACGATTTATTTCATGTTGAAGTATTGCAATGAAGAGAATGAATGAATGAAAATACATGGCGGGGCCGCTTAAATAGACCCTCTAACAATGAGGCGGGATTTCACTCAGTCACGTGACAGGCAAGTCCAGTCGGGGGATGCGGCAGCAGCTCCCTCTCCCTAGTGACGTTTCCCGGGCTTGTCTCCGCTGGCGGCAACCCGAGGCTCCCGAAGAACGTCATTCGTTGAATAGGGGCCTATTCGCCACCCCGCACTTGCTCACAAAGGGATCAGCCACTACTGCGTCCCAGAACGTTTCGTAGAAGGCGGGTTTAATCGCCTCTCCGCACCTGCATACAAAGGGATCAGCCACTACTGCGTTCCAGATGCTCCGGAAGAACGTGTCGTAGAAGGCGGGCTTACTCGCCTCCCCGCACCTGTACACAACGGGATCAGCCACTACTGCGTCCCACCCGCGACAACCAAGCACGTTGGGGAGACATCCTCCGTTAATCCCTTTGAACGGGCTGTCATACGTCAACCGTAACACCTCCTTTTGCGGAAAAATAAAACAGAACACGGGATAACGACGCAATTAGACACCGCATGGTCGTGCCGCATCAGTGGCGCACCGCCGGGGGGGGGGGGGGGGTTCGGGGTTGTAACGCCCCCCCCCCCCCCCCCCCCCACTGAAGCCGACTTAACCCCCCCTTTTGTTTAACCCCTTTTCTTTCCTTGCGCATTTGAGTACTGCCACTAAGATGTAAGACACGCAATCGTCTGCACACTCGCAAAAAGCGCATTTTTTTGACAATTTCCCGTGAAGAAATCGAAATTAGTGCTGTTTAGATGGTATTGGCAAAATTCAGCAGAAACTGCCGCCGAGAGCACACTACAGCATACAACACCGGCGTTCGCCCAAACTAGCATGCCAACTGCCCATAGATGGCGCCACTGCCTGCGCAATGGCGGCGCCCATGAAGAAACGGTCTGGTCAATGTGTCAACATTCGCCTAAAGGATAACTATTCTCACTTAGCCAAACATTGTAAACGCTGTCATTGTGAACCTGTTTTTTGTGGCACCTCACTCCTATTTTCACAGAGAAATGAACTAGCACGCGAAATAGCTGAGGTTTTTCATACAGGGTGTTTCAGCGAGCACTTTCAAAGATTTTTAAATGTTGCCTGTGGCAGATAGCACAATTCTAGTTCATGAGCTTGTCCACTCAAAGAAGCGGACATTACTTGCACAAAAAAACTCAATTGCATAGTCGACTATTTAACAAAAAAATCACTAATAAAGTTTTTAAGTAATTACCTTATGGCCCACATTGCAATTTACAAATTCTAGCCGTGGAGTTCGCAAGGCGGATCCACTTGGAACGAAATCTCAGGATGACACCAGTTTCTAGATATTAATTCCCGAACTTTTCGGAGAAATGCATTGGCGTTCCAGTTACTTTCTTAACAGAACGTCGTTGTATGAATTGAAGCACAAAAAAAAAAAAAAAAAAAAAAACGAAAAACGAAAAACGCACTAGATGGAAGGATTTACATAGGCAGACTATTGAAAGTGATTTGTAAAGAATTTTTAACGATGAAAACCAGGAACAAAGAGTTATTGAAAGTGATTTTTAAGCACTCACGATTTGTTTGTTTTTTGGTCAACTAGTACAGGCAACGAAGTGGTCAGTCAGTGCATTCCAAAAAAAAAAAAAAAAAAGAAACGATTGGATCAGGGAAGAAGGAAGAGGTCGTGGCTGTTGTGCGGTCAGGTAAACGTGCTATAGCAAAGATGTGACTAAAGCGAGAGGAAGCTGGCGCTGGTGGTTTAAGCAGGTGGTGCCTTGAGCGTGGGTTGTAAAAGAAGGAGTGGAGCAAACAAACACGTGATGTGATGCGGCGTGACTTCGGTGTTTGTATAGACCGATTGTTTGCTTTAAGAACCGTGAATGTTCATTGTGAAGTGATGAAGCAAGTGGCGCGGTTTAGAACGGATTCTTTAAGGTTATCTGGCCGGACGAACGTTACTAATGCTAACTTTCTTACTTCTGGGAATGTGTTTTTCATGTTTCTAGTAGATACCCGAACGAGTGCGCATGTTTGGAGTGGATTGTTTCGATGTGTCTTACCCAAGAAAGCGACAACGAAGACCGAGGTACTTTTTGTAAGATGAAGAGGTGGGGCTGATAAGTGGTGGGCCGAAGTAGACTGGAGGGGACTGTGCTTTGATAATTTGTGATAGTTTGTTTAGCAGACGGCAAAGAGTATTTAGACTTTAACAGTCGGTTTTTGCGAAAGAATTGGTTACTTTAAATAATTGAAAATACCGAATAGTTCCTTTTCGTATACGAATAGTTAGTGTTTAATATTCAATTCATATTCGAAATTTGGAATATTCGAAGTTTCCCTTTCGAAATCCGCTAGCCTTCCAGCGCTAGCCTTCCAGAATTGCAGACTCAGAATGTGTCGTGAACCATTCTAGTCAACTGTTTTCTGTACTGCATTTTAATGCATTAGCATTCTTAGGGTACTTGAAGGATTTTCCGGGACTATCTATCTTTCTATCTGACCGTTTTCCCGCCAACCTGGGTCACTGTGCGGTCGAATGGTTGGAGTATCTGGCTGGCTGTGCTGAGAGAACAGGGTTCGAAACCAATCGTGGGACCAGCTGAGTCACTGAGTATGTGGCGAGGTGTGCATATGCGTCGCTCTTCAACGAACCTCTTTTCCGCGGACATGGGTCACTGTAGATGCAAGACTGGGTATGCACTGCTCTTCAATGAAACTCTTTGACGCTTACTTGGAGCCAGTAGGTGTGTGCCGCTCTACAATGACAAAAAAAAAAAAAGAAACACCGCCAAAGCACTCCGTAAAGTTCGCACCCTTTAGAATTTCTCCGATGCTCGCCGGAATCGAACCCGCGTCCCACGGGTTTCTCAAGGACAGCAACCCGACCCTTCAGCAGGACGCGCCCCAAATGCGCTGGGTATATGCCGCTTTTCAATAAACTTATTTCACGTCAATGCTGTAGCGAGCTGTCATTAATGCACTGGGTGTGTGTCACTCTACAAAGAACTCCTCGCCAACTTGGGTCACTGTGTAGGTGCCACTGGGTGTGTGGCAAGCGAGGGAACAATTCTCAGCGTTCGCACGCACGTCTCGGAGGCCACTTCTTGGCAGCGCCACTAGATGGCGCAACCTGTTTAGAAAGAACTCTTCCTGGAACACACCTGTGTATAGTTTGCTTTGCTTCCTATTGCCGTTTCCTTTTTTTTTCTTGCTTCATTTTGCCCGGCCGTCACAGTAACGGCCGCCCGTTTCAAAGGGAAAGGCACTTCTTCATCATCATCATCATCATCATCATCATCATCATCATCATCATCATCATCATCATCATAATCGAAGCGCGAGAGAGGAGACCGGCTGCCGCATGACGAGTTTCTCATTTTGGCGCTGAGCCGTGCTCCCTCAAGGGCTGCAGAAGATAGCGTCAACCTTTCCCTTTCCTCACGAACCACGTACTACTTCACAAGCACCGCCACGCCATGCGCAGGCCTCTTGGCGGTGATGCTAGAAGGCACCGAGTGTTCTCAAGGAAGCGCGAAAGAGGAGTACCGCTGCGGCACACGCCTCATACATAACTCGTTTCGAAGGGTGCAATACGTTGTCTCGCTATACTGATTCAATGCTAAACGCATTACCGTCGACTGCCATCTTAACATGGGTTCTAGCAAATTTTTTCCAGATGTTGCACAAACATTGACTGGAACAGCAATTGGTTATAGCAAGAGTTAGAGTAATGCTCCATATAGAGGACTTCAAATTATTCTCGCCCGCCCTCCAAGTACTCATTACACATACCTTTTTGCTTTCTCTCCACATCGGAATGCAGCCTCAATGGCCTAAACTCGTACCCGCAAACTTTTTTTTTAACAGGAGGTCGTAGTCGCTTATCGACCTGCGACCTGATGAAATCGACCTGATGAAATGGCGATGATGACAGCGCACTCGTTCTATGCTTACATCGGCAGTCATTTGGTCATTTCAGGAAGAAATAGCGGTGCACGTTGCTTGCTTATGGACACTCCTTGTGCAATTCCCAGGCGATTACACGGGAACCAAGAGAGCCCGATGACGGGCTTGATGGTGGCTTTTTAAACAAAGAAAAAATAAGACCCACGAACACTGATCGTTTTCAATTCGTGTTCCTCTTCAGGTGTTGGACGTTACTGCGTAGCAAAAAAAAATTCACATAAATAAAACTTCTGTTGAGAGAAAAATAGTGGAGGTGCTGGGTATCGATCCCAGTACCTCTCGCATGCTAAGCCAACGCCTCCTTTACTAGAGTAGAGGAGGCGCTGGCTAAGCGAGCGCTCTACCGTCTGACGTACACCCCCGTTTTTTTCCCGTTTTTTTTTTCGTTTTTTTTTCTTACATGGTATTTAATACATTAACATGTCATCCAATAAAACATTCAATAATTGTGCATAGTCACAGAATGGTGGGTCCAATGAGTCACACACGGAAAAACAGAAGAGGCACTGTTCCGCTTTAAAAGGTTACCGATCACTATACATTGAGCTACACCCCCGTCGTATAAATGGTGCAATAATGCATCCTTTAGTCCGCAGGGAGTTCAGCATGAAACTGCCAACATGAGAGCCGCCGTAGGAAGCGATGATTAGCCACTGCTGGCATGCTGTTTCGCATTTTAATAAACTTGCAGAGACATTGCAACAAGTTAGCAAGATCAATGTCCGTTAAAGGGCGTGCGGGATCGGCATCTTGATATCTGTAGTGCAGCGCTACCAGTTAGCCTTATTACTTGCTTGTGCACTCAAGCATTCAAAAACGTCTGCTGTAAGTTCAAATTTTCAGTCGCCTCCGCAGCAAAGAACTAGTAGAATTTTTTATTAGTGTGTTAAGTATGTCGTCGCGTCATGAGCCATCATTTCGTATTTATCCTATATAGGCGCGCTGCCACTATACTTACTCTGCAACATCCGAAAAATTATTACACCTGCATGGTTAAAATGGAATAGCTGTACTGTGTTTACAAGGCAGTGCCTACTTCTCTTTGTGCGCAGTTTAGGGCCCAAGGAAGGAAAATCGCAGAGAAATGTTTATTGCAAGTCGCGACCGCAAAGCGATTGCCTATGACCACCTCTGCACATGAGTAAGGAAGGCAAGAGTTGTCACCTTTCACAAGATAGGATTATAATATAAGCGTCCGTTTGTAAAAAGACCGAGAGTCGACGATGAAAAGTGAGGACCTTGGTCAGCCTACTTCGTCTGGGATGATTAGGGTGATATGAGGATATTTTGGTATGCATCCGCATGAATGACAAAAATAAAGGAAACTTGCCTTCTTCTTCTTCTCTCTCTCTCTATCTCTCAATTTTTTCAGGAAACTGCATTTATAATGGCTTCTTACTTGCACCTGGCTTTCAGTAGCGTTTTGTTTCTTTTTTTTTTCTCTGTTCATCTTTTTATTGGGACTGATCAAGGTATACCTTTATTGAAATAAAAGTGTGACGGTACTACAATGCGAATATTGGTACTTATTTGAGCCTAATTTTTCCATTGAGGTGCATTTGAGAAAACGTTAATGCAATTCCACTAAGGAAGTTTGAGCACAACCTATATTGCTTTACTGGCTGAGAACCTGACTGGGAGCTTACCACTGTCGTTGAAAAGAAAAGTGTACAATCATTACATTCTACCGGTGCTAACAAATGGGGCATAAACTAGGAGGTTAACAAAGAAGCTCGAGAACAAGTTAAAGATCGCACGAAAAGCGATGGAACGGAAAATGTTAGGCCTAACGTTAAGGTATACAGGAAAAGAGCAGTGTGGATCAGAGAGCATACGGGGATAGCCGATATTCTAAATGACATTAAGAGAAAAACAAAATGGAGCTGGGCAGGCCATGTAATGCGTGGGGCAGATAACCGGTGGACCATTAGAGTTGCAGAATTGGTACCAAGGGAAGGGAAGCGCAGTCGAGGACGGCAGAAAACTAGGCGGGGTGATGAAGTTAGGAACAAGTCTTTTATTTCTGACCGTGTCAGTACGTTCTGCTGGAAACCATTTGTGCTATGTGCAACCAATGAGCTCAAGCAAACACTATTCTGAAGTTAGGAAATTTGCAGGCGCAAGTTGGAACCAGCTAGTGCAAGACAGGGGTAATTGAAGATCACATGGAGAGGCCTTCGTCCTGCAGTGGACATAAATATAGGCTGCGGCTGCTGCTGCTGATGATGATATTCCTTTAAGTGAGAAAATGTTTGATGAGGCTCTCCCTGCACTCCACTCTCGGCAAAGTAACACACGCCCCAGTACTACCTTCAGCACTGTGGCCCCGATGAAATAAGATTAAACAGTAAAGAAAAAGGGAATGCGGAATCATAGACGAAATATGTCGGAGGGAGAGTTCTGTTTGCGGGCTTCGCGAGGTCCCGTATAGTGATAGGCAATGGGCGATCCCAATGTCGTCAAAAAAAGCTGTTACGCCGGCTATGGTGCTAGAAATAAACTGGGTTAGTTGCTTCATCGGCTGTTATAATTTTTTTCTCCAGAAGGTCAGGTTTTAACACGAAAGTGTTTTATCCCGGGGTCCACCAAGACTTCACTGACGTATTTCCGTCACGGAAATACGTCATAGAACATAATACAAAGAAAGAAACCAGAAGAAAAAGTTCCACAAACATGCAAAATTTGGAAATCGAACCCACGACCTCTCGGTCCGCGACGATAGATCGCCGAGCGTTTAACCCATTGCGCCACAAATGCATTTGCAGAGAGCTACACAGACGCGCCTTATATATCTAACACTCCTCCGTGTACCCGCGCTCTTGCTCGGGGCGGTGCCGCCGCCTACGAGCAGAAAAGAGAAGTACTGCATTATGACACTAACGCGCACCGACAGTGAACGCTTCGGTGGTCTCAGCACTACGACGCCTCGATGCCAGCATTCGAAGGGACGCTGGCATCAAGAAGCACTACCAACGCCACCTAGGTGGCGTTCACCGTACTCAGCACAGCGGAGCGTGGCCTCCGCAATTAGCTCTGAAAATGTTTCTGAAGTTGATCGCGGAGGCTGCAATTACGACGCGCTGTACGCGCTGATTTGACTCGGTGACGATTCAGTTACGTGCTTTGTCTTGCGCGTTGTATTAGTGTGTCAGTTACGTGCTTCGTCTTTCGCGTTGTGCTAGCGTGTGCAGCGTAGTGCAGCTTCCATATGCACGACGGTTGCTCATGGTCATCGACGTTGGTAGTCGTGATGGAGGAGACGTGCCACCAGGCGTCAGCGTGGGTGCATCAACGCCTAAGGGCGCTTTAGCCACAAAACACCAATAGACATTATATATCAATGTGCAATAAACATTACACTACTTCTGTGAAGACACGTTTCACTTTCGTGTTCTATACCGATTCCTATATAAGAGGGATCAACCACATTTTTTCTATTTCTCGGCTTCCAAACTTATAATTTCACTGTTGTTCTTGAACACTTGGCGGTTATTTTAATCCCCACATCTGTTTTATAATCGTGTATTTTCTATAATATTCGTGTTTTTTTAGTTTTCTTTTTATTATGATTATGGGTTAATGAAGTCACCGTTTTTTCCGCCCCATGGGCGTTTATAGGGCTCATCTCAAGCCCTTAAACCTTGTCTCTTGATCTCGTCATGGAAGAGACCCCTCATTCAGGAAGATCGCCTTTCGCGATGGAATCCGACTTTTCGGGTGCAGGAGGCAATCAAATTGCGTGAGACTGTTATAGACTCCACGGGAGAAGTGGCCGTAAAGGCTGAATGGTTGAGTGGCACAGCTTCTGACGCTGACGATGCTAGTCCTTTTGTCTCGCAGACCACGGTGGTTCCAGCCGTTTCAGGACCAGACACGGTCACCCTCTCCAGGATAAGCCCCTACAATGGCGCTCTCACCTTCATTTAATTGCCCTCGTCCTCTAGTGATATAGTGAATGTGAAGTGAGAGCATCGCCGTCGAAAAGTCTAAGTACAAGGGCAAGATACCGCGGAAGCTGTGAAATTATGGTGCCGGAAAACAACTAGGTTGAAATGAGGCGAAATGACGAACTCGTGCTACTGTTACGGTTATCGCATTATGTGCTCGTCGGGGAGTGCAACGCACGAAGCACTCTTCCTCATCGACAAGCGTGGGCATACCGTGGGTACTTATTGAAATCCAATGGCACCATTAATGCTCGAGCACACGCACGGACCGCGTTCAAGAAAGAGCCAGACCTTAAATACTTTCTTTAATATTTTTTTTTTACATGAATCGTTGCAACACTACCCTGCTTCGTGCTCATAAGTGTTGCCAGAGTAATACGTTTCGTACGATAGCCATATTATTAATTGAACGATGCGTGTGCTACGGCACAAAGACGCACGCCATGTGGTTTATACACCCCACCGTCCCCCAAAATTATTTCCGAAAGAGCTCCTCCGAAATAGCTTTTTGCTCCTGCGCAGGAGGTATTGCGCAATGCCGGAACGGCGGGCACAGACATCAGGATAGACAAAAGTAACTGCAGTCTCAGCTGTAGTTGAAGTTGACGTCTGCGTAATGGGGAGTACGCACTAATGTAACTGTTGTGTAGAGTTATATGCTGTAGTGTTTTTATTTATAATAAGCAAGATACAATGTTTATAATGGCAGGATATAAGATTGAAAGCAAACTAAAACCCAGTGTCACATACCCATGGGTGGCACGATACACACGCGCACACATATACATACGCGCCAAGTCTCGCGAATTTTTCGTAAAGTTTACGAATTATGACGCGTTCTACAATTTTACGAATGCTGCGTCAACTTTTCCGAAAAATAAGGAGTCGAAATATGGGTGGAATATTGAAAAAAAAAATGCATAGAAAAGAAATTGTACTGGTACCTGCGCCGCCCTCTTTGCAACAGCCCAAGGTGCCATATGCCGCTCGCTGATATAATTCGCTGAAAAAAAGGTCACTGTTATCTAAAAAGAATACTTTGCTTACCACTGTGCGGTCCCAAGTTTGCTGCTGTTTATGTGCTACCGCTAAAGGTAAACGGCTGTTAATAAAGTGCGTATATATTCTACAGGATGTATGCACTCAGCGAAAACTTTTAAAAAATATTTCGATATCCCTCCCTCCTCCTCTCTTCCCCTTTCTTTGCGTGTCTGCAGGGTATTTAAGAATTTTAATGTTCACATGTTTGCAGGTATACACATGCCCAGTGACATTAAGTGACAAAATCAGTCAGTGGCCATCTTACATTGTGAAGTGCGGTTGCCGGCCTGAATTAAAGAAAGGGGAAGTGTTAGCAGAAAACCGCAAGCAAATGACCCGGGATATAATCGAAGCCCACATAATATCTATATTGAAAGAGAAATGTGTCAGTGTGCCATCTGTTTTCCTTTTCAGCAGCTATATTTTTTTCTTCAAAAGGTAAGGTTTTTATAATTCTGCATGGGCTTCCAAGCTTATAATTGCAGTGTTGTTCTTGAACAGTGTGCGATTATTTGAATTCATAGATGTTCTATCATCGCACATTTTATCATCGCAATTACATGAAAATTGCATATTTAGCTGCTAACCTATGACCAGACGCATTTACCACGCGCATGCACCATTGTGTAAAGATGACCAACCTCTGCCTCTTTTTAGGATTTTCATGTTTGTTACGGCTTTGACGAGTCGCTGTATTTAGCACATTTAAATGTTTGCCTGTCGTAATAATAAATCAGCTGATAGACAGCGCAGTGTGCCGTTTTCCATGAGCCTTCACCCGTCTTCATATATTTAGTGCTGTTCCCGCTTAGAAATGAATAACTAGCCGGAGCTTTCACGTTAATCAACCCCATATTGACATTTCTACCGCAATGTATAATTGGGGCAGCAGTTGCGGACAGCCTTTATTTATTCGGACCGAGAGACTCGATGGCCACGATGATGATGATCACACATACAGGCGATTAAGAGGAATCACATACGGCTGATGACAACGTACAGATCAACGAGACGTGCATAATGAACTCCATCTCTCCTCCCTATATATATATATATATATATATATATATATTGTGAGCATTATATTACCCCTTCATCTTCTTCATCTGTATATACTCATCATCATGGCCAGCGCCATTCGCTTCAGCGCGCGGCCTGCATAATAAACCGTCGAGGTTGAACAGCTGTCTCGCAAGTGGTGGAGAGTGCTCTCGATCCCTTGGTCCTCTACGACTTCGAGTTTCCCTGGAGCTTCGTTCCGGTCGCCGCTTGCCCCGCCTTTCCGCCACCATGCCCCAAGAAGATCCACCAGGAGCCCCCAGCGTCACCGTCTCTGCCCCACCGGCCGTTCCTTCATGGACCGTCAGCGCGCGGCAGCGCGATCCCACCATGTTCGCTGGCCTTCCTAGTGAGGACGTTGACGACTGGCTGGACAATTATGACCGAGTGAGTGAGTCTAACCGGTGGGATGATTCTCACAAGCTTCGGAGCGTCGCATTCTACCTCACTGACGTTGCCAGGACTTGGTTTCTTAACCATGAGCGCTCCTTCCCTGACTGGGCGGCTTTCAGACACCAGCTTCGGCAAATTTTCGGCGCCCCCAACGTCCGCTCTGAGGTAGCCAAGAAAAAGCTTGATGCACGCATGCAACTTCCCGGGGAAACATACACCTCTTATATCGAGGACGTCCTCGCCCTTTGTCGCCGGGTTGACGCAGCCATGACTGAATCAGATCGTGTTCGTCATATCCTCAAGGGCATTGCCCACGTCGCGTTCAACGCACTGGCCATCAAGAATCCAAATACCGTTAACGATGTTATCGCCACTTGCCAGCATCTGGACGCCCTGCAGGCCATCCGTTTACAACCTGTCGCCTGTGACACGCCTCCTTCCTCCGATACGGACCTGCGTGTCCTGATTCGGACTCTCATACGCGAGGAGCTCCAAGTGTACGGCCTGCGCAGTCCTCCCGTTCTTCAGCCGCAACCTTCGGTTCCTGGCCTGCGCGACATCATCAAAGAGGAGCTGTCCTCCATGACCTGCACTGTGGGCTGTGTCCCTCCTTCGCCGGCGCCCTCGTATGCTCAGGTTGCGGCTATGCCACCAGCGTTCGTTCAGACAACGCCTCCTGCTCCTGCTACTCCCAACCATCTGGCGACTCTGGCACCTCGTGCACCTGCCACAGCATATTACCCTACCCGGCCTTCGCCCCGCCCCATTTGTTATTACTGCGGTATTCGCGGGCACATATCGCGCTTTTGTCGCAGACGACAACAGGACGAACGCCGTGGTTACGATGTTTACGAGCGAGACCCATTGCCTCTCCCAAGTGCCTACCAGCGCCGGCTTTCCCAACGCTCACTTACTCCGCCTCCAAATCCCGAAGAGCCTCGCAACTACCGTCAAGGGCGCCGCCGCTCGCCTTCCCCTCTCCGACGCTCGACATCACCTCTGCTACCGGCCTCCCGCACTCCTGACTACCGATCGGAAAACTAGATGGTGCAGTTTTTGGAGGGAAAGCTGCATGGCCCGCACAGACTACAATTCCTCCAGTGTGCCCGGCCAATACTTTATTAGTGTGTGTAGAAGGTGTACCCGTTCCTGCATTGATTGATACGGGCGCAGCTATTTCTGTTATTCACGCTGACTTGTGCTCTCGTCTACGCAAGGTTACTACACCTTACAATGGAGCTATTCTACATGGCGCAAATAATGTTGTGATTCGGCCATCGGCGCAATGCACAGTTCGAGTTTCGATTGACGGGATTCGCCACCATATTCAGTTCGCAGTGTTGACTTCCTGTGCTCACATGCTTATACTAGGGTGGGACTTTCTCTCTTCCGCGTCCGCTTTTATTTCGTGCCGTCAACGCCTCGTTAACTTGACCGAGACCGACAATTCCGACGACGTGCCCGACCCGCGCCTTCGCTTACGAACTGCTGACGATTGTATGGTGCCTCCTGGCCGCGAACAACTTCTTGTAGTTAACTCTGACATCGCCGATGGTGACGTTTTAGTTGTACCATCAGCTCGTTGCCTATCCAAAGGGATTGCTCTGGCACCTAGCCTTGTTCGCTTCACCAACGGTACGGCCACTTTGGCTGTACTCAACACAACCACTGAGCCAGTACTTCTTCCTAAAGGCGCTGTTGTCATTTGCGTCTTGGACACTCAGCCTGTCTGTGTGCTTACCTCGACTACTGCTGTTTCACGGGCACCTACCGCTATAGAGCCAGCCCCTGCTTCTGTTCTCGCTAGTGCAATCAGCACTGATCTAACGCCACAGCAGACGGAAGAGTTACTGGCGTTGTTATCCAAGCATAAAGACTCCTTCGACGTGCACTCTCCTCTTCTGGGACAGACTTCTGCAACGGCTCATCGCATACACACAGATGGAACTTCCATCGTGCGCCGGCGGCCATATCGTGTTTCTTCCGCCGAACGCCAGATCATCGATACCCAGGTTGCCGACATGCTGAAACGAAGCATCATCCGCCCTTCCTCAAGCCCTTGGTCGTCACCTGTCGTTTTGGTGCGTAAGAAAGACGGCTCAGTGCGATTTTGCGTAGACTACCGTGCCTTGAACAAAATCACCCGCAAAGATGTATATCCACTTCCCCGAATCGATGATGCGTTAGATTCATTACAAGGCGCGGAGTATTTCACCAGCCTTGATCTACGCTCCGGATACTGGCAGATCCCCATGCACGAAGAAGACAAGGAAAAAACTGCCTTTGCCACTCCCGATGGACTTTACGAATTTAACGTAATGCCTTTCGGCCTGTGTAATGCTCCCGCCACATTTGAGCGGATGATTGACACCGTACTACGGGGCCTAAAGTGGAAGACTTGCTTATGCTACCTTGACGACATCGTCATATTTTCGTCGACCTTCCATCAGCACTTGCAGCGCCTCGACGAAGTCTTGACATGCCTCTCTGCTGCTGGCCTTCAGCTGAATACAAAAAAGTGCCACTTCGCCAGCAAAACCATTAAAGTACTCGGACACCTTGTCAGCAAGGAGGGCATTCGACCTGACCCCGATAAGATTACCGCTGTCCTGCGCTTCCCCAGGCCTCAACGCGCCAAAGACTTGCGTAGCTTCCTTGGCCTAGCCTCGTATTTCCGGCGCTTCATACGTAACTTTGCCACCATTGCGGCGCCGCTCCATCAACTACTTCCTTCTGGAGCTCCCTATGTATGGTCGGACGAATGCCAAACTGCTTTTGACGCCCTCAAGCGTGCCCTCACGTCCGAACCTGTGCTTTGTCATTTCGACAACACCGCACCCACTCTTCTACATACTGACGCCAGCGGCCATGGTATCGGCGCTGTTCTTCTGCAACGTCAGCAAACTTCCGAAGAACGTGTGGTCGCATACGCAAGTCGCACGCTAACACCTGCAGAGAAAAATTATACGATTACCGAGCAAGAGTGTCTTGCCGTTGTTTGGTCCGTCCAAAAATTCCGGCCTTATCTGCACGGCCGCCACTTTACGGTCGTTACTGATCACCACGCCTTGTGCTGGTTGGCGACGGTAAAAAATTTAACGGGCCGTCTCGGCCGTTGGATACTTCGTTTACAAGAATACGACTTCGACGTCACCTACAAGTCTGGAAAGAAACACCAGGATGCCGATGCTCTCTCTCGTTGTCCCCTACCACCGTCTTCAAACACTGCCTGCTTACCACCTTCCGTGAGCAACCCGCCGGACGTCTCTCCTGCATTTCCTTCACTCGCAGCTCTCGACCGGCTCCCACCTAGCCATTCTCATACGTTTGCAACTTGCCAACGTAGTGACCCCTACTGCCACTCCGTTATGGAACGTATTCGGGGATCCTCTCGCACACCTAACGCTCGACTCCGTCGGCAGTTGAAGAACCACAAGATTCAAAATTCGGTGCTATACCGGTACGTGTTTCATCCCGAAGGACACCGTTGGGTCCCTGTAGTTCCCCGATCACTTCGGACCCAGATACTGGAGACCTTTCATGACGATCCCACTGCCGGTCACTTTGGTTTTCATAAAACCTATGAGCGAATTCGCAGCCGCTTCTCTTGGCCTGGACTTGCAACAAGCGTAGCAAAATACGTGGCTTCCTGTTCGATCTGCCAACACCGCAAACGACTGACCTCACCTCCGGCTGGACTGCTACAACCTGTCCCGTGTCCTGAAGCTCCTTTCGCAGTAGTTGGTATCGACTTGTATGGTCCACTACCCTTATCGGCTGGCGGTAAACGATGGATTGTCACAGCTGTAGACCACTTGACACGGTACGCTGAAACAGCCGCACTACCTTCCGGTTCCGCAGCGGAGGTTGCATCCTTTTGCTTGGAAGCCATGTTTTACGACACGGAGCCCTACGCATACTTTTGAGTGACCGCGGCAGGACCTTTCTGTCTAAACTTCTCGACGATGTTCTCCGTGCGTCCAATACCATCCATAAAACGACTTCCAGCTACCACCCTCAAACTAATGGCCTCACAGAGCGCTTTCATCGTACGCTGTCCGACATGATTTCAATGTACATCAACCCTGATCACACCAATTGGGATGTTATTCTCCCATTCGTCACCTTCGCTTACAACACGGCCGTCCAACGCACAACGGGGTACTCGCCCTTTTTCCTTGTGTATGGTCGTCAACCAATCACTGTCCTCGACGTCTCTTTCTTTGACGTCCCCGTGCCATCGTCCACATCAACGTGTGAGCAATTTGTTTCGCGAATTACCCAGTGTCGCCAACACGCCCGCCTCAACACCGACGCCAGTCAACAAGACCGCAAAACTCGCTATGATGCATCCCACCGTGTCGTTTCCTTCCAGCCTGGAGACGAAGTGTTGCTGTGGACTCCAGTTCGCGTTCCTGGTTTATGCGAGAAATTTCAGTCCCGTTTTGTCGGGCCTTACACAGTTCAGGAACAGACTTCGCCAGTTAACTATCGTGTCGCGCCCGTTGTTACGCCTTTGGACGGCCGCTGCCGTACCACAGAGATTGTGCATGTTTCACGTTTAAAGCCTTTCATGCGGCGTTCGCCGCCATAGCCAGCGGCCAGGTTGGCCGCTTCCATGCGCGGGGGTAATTGTGTGAGCATTATATTACCCCTTCATCTTCTTCATCTGTATATACTCATCATCATGGCCAGCGCCATTCGCTTCAGCGCGCGGCCTGCATAATAAACCGTCGAGGTTGAACAGCTGTCTCGCAATATATATATATATATATATATATATATATATATATATATATATATATATATATATATATATATATATATATGCTGTATACCTGATAGCAAAGAAAGATATGCCGTTTGCCCTCAATTGTTAACCTGGAGTTACCGACGTGTTTAAGGCCCGCAATTTTCCGACCAACGAGAGGTATGCACCTTCGCTGTAATAACTTGAATTGCACTCTAGTAGTAATGTGCCGTACTAATTAGGGCACGAACATTACAGAATTACACTTGTGTGGACCAAGTAAGGAACCCAAACGCTTTCATACTTAATTCCCAGTGTTCTCAACAGACCTACACAGGCTACAGAAATGTGTGTGAAATTATTCAGAAATGTGTGTCCCTGAACTCTTTAAAAGAGAATGTTAAAACTTACCTCATTTCCTGTCCTTGTGATTCATACGTTGTGTCTACACAAATTTTTATGTTTGTGAGGTTTCGGTATTTCTATGAATTTGCCTTTATGAATGCAAAAGTATGCACTTGTTCCGTAGCTTACTTTGCATAAACTGTGTTCTGTAGGTAACGATTGTGCGTGATGTTCTTGTTTCCGTTGCTGCATGCTCTGAGTAGGCGCATTCGGGTGTTGGGTTCCCGTCAGGCAGAGCTCATCTACATTTCGCTCTTGTATATGAAATAAAGAACTGAACTGAAAAGAGCGGTTTTTTTTACAACCTATTTTTCGCGACGCGGAAACAACGTTCCTGCCTTGAATCATGCAATGCTTAACGTTCATGTGTGCGAAGGTTCGACTTAGGCCCTTTAATGAGCGGGCCCGAGTCCGGCCCGGCTCGTGGCTTCAAGCCCGAGTCCGACTCGGGCACGTGGCCTCATGCGTGAGCTCTGAGTTTACTTTAGATGCTCGTGGTGATGTGCCCTCACTGACCACAGAAGCGAACTGACTCGTGCCCACTTATCCGTTTAACAGCGACACCAAAACGTTTTATGTGACAATCACGCCTGGATTGCCTGCTCATCACTAGAACCGCCTGTGCTTGTTGACCTAGTTGCGCACTGCACCTACGTTCACGTTGTAAACCTGGGGCCTTGACCCCTACATCGAACCAATACAGTACATGACTTCCTTGTGTTTTTGTTGCTTACCCCTCTATCACCGACAGCTACACTGTAAGATATTGAAAGAAATAGATAGACATCAAACTTTCGAGCGTACAAACGGATGCGCACTGTGGGACCCAGTAACGCGTCTGTTATTGCTTATTTGTTCAATTTTTAACCGGTGTAAATCACTCGAGTGTAACTTAGGTTGTATAAGTTATAGTTTATGTTTTCATAATCGCGATAATGACATATATCCGCAAGTGTGAGCTTTTTTTGCATACCACATGGGTTAGCAGTGAGAAACACATCAGTTGATCATGCCAAATCAGGCACATTGTTCGCTGTAGTATTTTACTGCGGCAGCAGCGAAGAGCTAAAAACTTGGTTGGCCTCGCAGGCCCGCTCATTTTGTTACGCTGACAACGACCGTTGTCGTCAGATCGCCGCCTCATTCTGAGCTTCACCATCACCAGAGAGCACAGCAAGCTTTCTTCACAACCAAGTCACCGGGGTCGACCCCATGTATCCACACCATTGCATATTTGGGAGCTGGGCACGCTCACAACTACGCTACCGCCTCACCCTGCCACCTTTGATTTACCTGCCTTCCCATTTCTCGTTTTCGTCGCAGACGCGGGGAGAAAGGACGCTGAAACGAAAAGCTCGTCGAGATTGCTGGAGCCGCTAGCTTACACATGGCCTTAACTTAATTGTTCAGGGTATACTGTCATCAGAGCGCATGTGGCTTGTAGATGCGTGCAGATCTTCGCCTTAGCTTTATTGCAAATTTGATTTTCCTTACTTTTTTCGGTTAAAACTGAAACGGTGGACAAAAATCATTTTTTATCGCTTTTTGTCTCGCAGTTTCCTGCCAGATGGCATATTACAAAATGTAAGTCAGTTACTTATGGTTCTTGTTTTGTTTCTTTCTATCTAACACAACTTTTTTGTAAAAAAAGCTGGCTGGTTTCGTGAACATGCGAGCGTCCTTCAAAACTTTTTTTTGCACTTTATGAGTAACGTATTTCTGACAATAAACCCGTATGACGCTTTCTGAAAGCACATTTATGTATATTTTACAAAGAAGTACTTTTGCCTCTGCAGCATTGTGGTGGGAAAGGCGTGTTTGTGCGACTCTTGTGCTGCTTGAAACATACCAGAAAAAAATATCTCGTCCAGTGTGTGCAATTAAAAGACACAAAGTAAGCATAGACGATTTCATAGGCAATTTTATTATCCTTTATTTGTTTCCATACTTAATATACATCACTTGTGCTAATAATGTTGTATTACATGAGAGTTCAGTTGTTATACTAAATACATCATTTTGCGATGGCTATTCTGAACATTGGTCAGGTGTAAGCCCTGCATGAAGTGGGCTGGAAGGTCATTCATTAAAACAATTGTGTGCAAAATAAAGAAAATACAGCTGCTCAATGGCACAGTTGCCGTCAAACGTTAGTGCGCCCGAGGTTCTGTGAATAAGTTCATTTTCAACGCAGCTACGCCCGCAGCTGGTAAAAAAAATGCAAAACTGTTGTTTACTCTGGACCAGTACACGCTGTAAATCCGGATATCACGCTGCGTACCTAGGGTGCAGAAATATAACATTACGCACGTCATGGAAGCTTTGGTTCACATAGATTTCCGTTGGGTCTGAATTTCGCAGCTAAAGGTTTTATGGGTTCATTACATTAGCCGTTTCGGTTGGCTATGGTGTCGTCCGCCGCCTCTGCCGCCAGTGTCTGTAGCAGCTATCGCCAGAAATGAGAAAGAAAAATACCTGGTTCCCGCCGGGATCGTACCCGGGCCCGTTGCGTGGGAGTCAGCTTTTCTACCGCAGAGCCACGCCGGTTTTTATTGTATTTATCTTTGTTACATTGGAGCAGAATATTTAGCAAAACAAGAAAAACCGAAGCTCTACAGAAATTTAAAGCGTCTGAAAACAGATTCAAAAGTAAGACATCCAGTCCGGCGCTGTTTCTTGTGCCGCGTTGCACACTACGAACGTAGGCCGCAAATTCTTGAAACAATCACCGCCCTTCTACTCCGTCAAGATGGTCGAACAGCGAAGCTCTGTTAGCTAGACCGAGTGTTACGCCATGCAAGTCAAACTACGCAAGCAGTGTTTCCGCCGATGTTTACCGCGTCTCGGGCGCGCACTTTAGGATCGGCATCCCGGTGCTGCCGTTTGAACTCGGTACCTCTGGCGCGCAGCTGAGGGTCGGCCCTACGACTACAACACCGTGCGCGATCCAGCTCAAGCTGACGCTCGCGGGAGACAGCTTCATCCTCAGGAGTACTCACTGCTCGTGGTCTTCCCATATAGTTGTAGGCGTGATGGAATGTGCGGAACCACTAATCCAAAGCTCCGTATATACAACCAATGCTAACTTGAACTCTTCTTACACCCCATTCCTCCGTTGACCTACCTTTTTTCCCACTAATGCACTGGATTGCGTGCCTCACGCTATCCCCCTCCAACGCGAGTATTGGACAGAGCGGCTTACGTCAACGCCCTTTCACGTTCGCCTTTTCATCTGCACCCTCTCACAGCATTCTCACAGGAGGAAAGGAATACTCCAAACCTTTTCCCGATGTTGAAATCTTCTTTTCCTCTCTTCTCCCGCTAGGTCACGTGGTCCCTCTTTAGCGAAGTCCGACAACGACGGCGCAGGTTCCGCATAAACAGCTTCGCTGTAAAACAACCGACTGGTTCGCGCTGGTTCAGCATGCCTGTGACACATTTCACAGCGCCAATGGCTATGTAGGCCGAGTAGAATGAACGTGTCAAATGTTGGCTCACTGGGATCTTTAAAAGGTACGGAACGAATTGCGTATGATGTGGTATCTCAACCTTTTTTTAGGTGTTTTTTGGAGAATGTCTCAGAAGAACACCGCATCCCTACCATCGACAAAACAGTGATCAATCATTTCAGCATGTGGGGAAAAACGGCAGTTTGCACACCACGACACGAAACGGCCCCCTTTTTTTATAACGATACCAGAAAGGGTTAACGAATGCAACTTCAACAAAAAAGTTTTGATCTCTGGCGAAACGATCATCCGACGACCACACTTAAGTACTATCGGCGTCAAATGATATGCGAACACAGGAGCGCGTGGCCTAAGCATAACTCAAGGTTTAGTGCGAGCCGTCCTGTCCTCACCATTGACAGGCGCGCACATCCGGTTTGACCGCACTGCGAGGTGATGCTGCCTCTTTTACTTGAAAGCGACAAAATAAACATCGAAGAATACAGATACTAAAATATCGCAGCATTGGGCGAGCATTATCACACAGTGCGGCGAAACCGTAAGTGCTATCGGTTTCAAGTGAAACGCGAACAGCGGTGCGCGTGGTACGGTTCGCGCCATCAAAACTGGGCCAGTATCTTTTCTTGCTTTGAACTAAAAGAGAACCAGAACAGAAACGAAAAGGTGGAGCATTATTTCGCAGTGCGGTCAAACCGGAAGTACGCGCCTGTAAATGGTGATGACTGGACGGTGCGCACTATAGCTTTAATTAGGCTTCGACCACGCGCTCCGGTCTTCGCGTTTCATTTGACGCCGATTGTACATCTAGGTCCAAACAAAGCGCACGATAATCGGGAACAGGAAGCAAAGTATTAGAGATGGGCAAAACGGCTCCCTTCCGTGACGGGCTCGGAACGGCTAAACCCATTGAAATGAACCGGTTCATTTGAACGGCTCACCGGTTCACTTGAATGTGTAACCTGTGTTATGCATATTCTATGGTTATTTGGCTTTGAAAAAACGATATTTGCATAATTAAATAACTGCGCTATTGGTATTTTCGCTACGTTTAGAGAATATGTTTACAAATTTTTAAAGCATGAATTCTTAGTTATAATGAAACTTACTTTTCCCAATATTGGGGGAAAATGCTTATGATACTGTAACAGGCAGAATTCGACGTACTTTTTTCAGAAAAAAATTATGTAACTTCATCGTCATTACAGGAGCTATTCTGTTTTTGCTGTACTTTAATATCAACATGGGTCAAAGTAAGAACACAAAATTATTGTACATTACGTTTCAACTTTATTCATTTATTCACATGCGCACGCTCACTATACTATGAGTTAGCTGTAACGCCAAGCAAAATGAATGTCGAAGTCATTTCTTGAAGTACATTACAAAACTCATACGAAAGATCCACAAAACTGCCGCGCTTACCTTTCGTATTTTCTTTTTTTTTTTTTCAGTTGAGCGCACACGCAATACCGGTGATCATGGCATAATGCGTCAGGACAGAAAAAAAATTAAGTTCTATTACAACACAAGAGATCATTGTCCTCGATTTCTTGACGTGTTAGTGATACACGCTCAGAAAATGCACAGAAGTGGATGCCATGGGCGACATTTTGATGACTACACGAATTAGCACAAATGAAGACCAGGAGGTAAACTGTACGTTCCCCTGTTGTGTTTAAAGACACGGAAGACCATCTTCGAAGTGTTCTTGCACCAGCGCACGATGTGCGATCGGTGAGAGTCGTGAGACATCGTTCGAACAGCAGCAGGCAACGAACAGTACCATCCTTTGCCAACTAAGGCTTCTTTACTTCTCTCTTCGGTGGCATCGGGTGCCGCACCATAGGATGCACAAAAAAACAATAGGACTGCTGCGCAGACCACACACTACGAGCGACTACGAGTAGCGCGAGTCTGCCCACGCCGGCCACCACTCGTCGGTCAGAAAACGAAAACTCGAAACACAGTAGCAGACCCGGCTCTGACGGAACGGTTCGGCACGGCTCACTGAACGAGAGAGAACTGGCTTCCTCTCTCCGAAAGAACCGCCGCTCACTTGAACCACGACTCACTCGTTCTTCAAAAAGAGCGGCTCTAAAACAGCCGAAGCCGAAGGGGTAGCGGCGACTCTTGCGAGGAAGGGCGGCAGGGCAGTTGCTTTCTCGCACAGCTAATATATGGCGCGGAAATCGCACCCAGCATATGGTGGCTAGAAGCCACCATACCCAGCAGAAGACCCGGCTCTAACGAAACGGTTCGGCGCGGCTCACTAAACGAGATAGAACCGGCTCCCTTTCTTTAAAACAACCACCGCTCACTCTAACTTGATCACGCACGGCTCACTCGCTCTTTAAAAAGAGCCACTCACAAGTTCCGGCTCGCTCCTGATCGGTCTATTTCTAATAGACGCATATAGACGCTGGTATGCTGATTGTTCTGGTAAAATTGCCAGTGATTCTTTTCCCCTCTTATCACAATGCAGCCACCGCGGCTGCACATTGGACCCGAGGTTTCTTGCTCAGCAGCGCAGATTCATAGACAGTGAGCCACCGCTGCGGATATTATTACTGAGTCAAAATAGTCACAGAGAAAGCAAAGCGAAGCTCGCAGTTGCTCCGAAAGCATATGCGAAGCGCTGACCGCGATAACTGGCGCCCCTGCGGACGCCACTGCTTGTGAGCTTCTCCTATTTTCCTTGGTTTTATTTCATGCCAGTCCTTAAAATAGCTGGTTCGTTGAGGCTGCACTATGTCGCACTTGACTGTGAAGCAACCATTTCAATGGATTCGAGGGGTAAACCTGAAAGTTGCAATGCAGGACTGATAGCACGGAAACTGTCCGCGATTGTTCGGCGCTGTCGCGGAATATGCTGGCTTTTTTTGGGAATGCGCCCCCTCTTCGCGCTTTACAGCTTTACACGATGGCCTTCGCTATTGGGGGCGAGCTCCACCACTGGGAAAGCTTGCGCCTCCGTCGGCGTGACGTGGTATGAGGGATCACGTGGACACAGCGGCGGCGACGTCTGCTCCAGAAGCGCCGAAGCGAGCTGAAAACGAAAGTTCAGTCCCAACTGCTCTACAGTACTGATTAAGTGGGGATGTTTTCCCGCTTCCGGTGTCTGCTTCACAACACTTGAAAGCACTATAACAGGTAGCGGCTGCCTTTCAAGGCATCCGACATGGTGGGCTATTGCTTGGTATCGCATCACCGGACGCGTCCACAACAGAGCCCGGTGTCAGCCTTCACACGTACCCACACTCGAAGGAACTGCGTGTAGCTTGGATTCCGAAACTTAGAACCGGAAAGCCACCATCGGCTACAACTCGGGTGTGTAGCAAGCACTCCTGCGAGGAAGATTTCCACTACGGCGCTGGGGCTGCGATGTGCGGTGAGTCGCAGAAAGCGGGCACCGAGAGGCCCGCCCGAGCGCAGTGCCCGGTCAATGTCATGAAGATTTGGTCTAAGAACTTGTTGATGCTAGATACTGGCAAGTTCACCAGAATGGAAAGGGAACGGTAATAAACACATTAAAAGAGGCATGGCATACGCTCATGTTTGTGTTAGCACCAAACAATGAATGTTCTGGAATAACAGTAAGAAGCAGCGGGAAATTCCTCGCTGAGAAGACCTATAAACATATAGTGCGACGCAACTTGGGAAATAACGATATTCAAACGTCCAAGAATTTAGAAGAACAGAAAAAAAAATACTGGATCGTCGCAATGGTACATCACGAGTCACCGTATTGCGTCGAAGTCTCTAGGTATAGCGTCCACGCAACAATGGTAGCTTTTTTTTACTGTAAAATGTTCATAAGCTGCCGCCTAAAGCTCACGGCACGTTGCGAAAACGCGCTCGGGCAGCGAAAGTGAAACATTGTGCGCAGACATGCATGCAGATGCGCAGTCGGTCGCCGCGAACCCGTGCGATTGTCGCACTGAGGCTGCGTTCTTTTATGGTCCCCTTTGGTTATAGAGACAGCACACTATAAGAACAGATTTGACATAGTCTCAGAAATTGCCTACTTTTCTCACAAGAAGCTGGTTCGGGGGACTCCATCACGGTGACCGCGCGCAATGGGTGTTCACTGCACGTATATATACGGTAAAGATATAGCGCGTGTAAACTATTTTGCGCTTTCTGTTTGCCCAAGATCTTTATTTTGACAGTAAGAAACTTCCCTCGTTTGGAGAGTACTTACAGATATGGCCAGGAGGGCTCCCGCGTGGTGTTTTTATTGAGCGCGACAGTCAAACCTGTGAGGAGCGCGCCGCGTTATCCCTCATACTACGTAAGCGAGACGCTTCCGATAGATAGCGACTCCATAAGTCCTCGCCCCCAATACACCTTTTCATAAACCGACGTTTGAGCAGCGCCGATGGATGGATGAGGCTAAACCCTTTAAACGGGGCGGTGGCATACGCCACCTAGCCATGACTATTAACATATTTTGTACTTTGTGGTGGGTGAAATTTCACCCCTGCCTTGATTTTATCCACCAATCAGATAACCTCTGTTTGGTTATTTCTACCCGATTAAAGTCTATTTTGCCTTCACTGTCCCTAAACCCCAATGCTTTGAAAAAATCAGCCCCGTTGCTTTGCACTGTAGGGTTAAGCCCTTTACAGAAAAGTATGAGGTGTTCAGCCGTTTCCTCTTCTTCTCCACACGCACAGCACAACGTGTCTATACCTTGGTACTTGACTCGGTACCTCTTAGTCCGCAATACTCCCGTCCTGGCTTCAAACAACAAAGAGCTTCCCCTAGAATTATCGTAGATAATTTCTCTGGCAATTTCTTGCTTGAAAGTTCGGTATGTTCCCAGTGCTGATTTCGTCTGCATCCCTGTTTTCCACAGACCCCTCTCTGTTTCCTTAACCTTTTTCTTAACCGCTGTTTCCTGGTTTGCACCCCTCCTGCAGTGCAAATATTTGATTGACAGTTTTCTGGTCAGCTTGCTCCATTTTGTATCAACATTCCTCATGTACAAATAACTGAAAACGCTCCTTGCCCACCGCTTTTCTTCCATTTCTCTGAATCGCTCCTCAAGTTCTATCTTGCTGCTGGCTTCCCTGCCCTCGAATGACGTCCATCCCATGTCACCCTGTACCCCCTGATTTGCTGATTTGGTGTAGTTCCGTGTGCTCCCAGAGCCAGCCTTCCAACCTTGTTCGAACCTCTGATCTCATGCAGAGGACCGCATTGCCGAAAGTCAAACTAGCCATTGGCCGACACGGGCGACGTCTAGCTTCAGAACATCTTATGCCGCCATTTTGGACTGTGAGCTTTGCGAGAGCAGGCCGACGGCACTTCGGGTGTGTGTGGTCTTCGCCGCGCATTATTTCGATTGTTTTCTTCAGCTTCGCTTGTCTTGTGCCGCTTGACTTGTTACATGTTTCACGTGCTCGCGTGAGTGATCAGTCTGATGTGCCATGGCAACAGCAAGCCCAGCCTGTGGATGTGGTGTTTCGTCGTCGGTAGCGGCGCGTCTGGTTCGTCGAGACCTGGCGTGCTAATCAGCGGTATATTTTATTGTTATTGCTGGGCACATGTGACCGTATCGTCGATTGAATCTGATCACCATTACGTTTCGCGGTTGAGGGTTGCCTCATTTAGCGAAAGCAGGCACGTACGTAGCTGTCGGGCAATGCTTGGAATCAGGCGCCAGCGGCCCGACGACGGGCGTCAGCGGTTGGTAGATATGCGGTTGTTACTCCATACGCTTCCGACGCAACTGAACAGCTCAATCATGCAAAATTTATTGGATCTGGTGCGGTGCAGAGTGCTTATAACCAAATGTCAAAGCATAAGCATGGCGATCGAGCAGCGCGGTACCAGCAGTGAACCGGCGCGCGACAGTGATCTGATCACAGATGCCAGCGCAACTGATACAGCCCAGGTGCTAGATTTTTATTTTTATTATTTAGTATTTGTTTATACATACTGTCAATCCCAATCGAATTATAACAGGACTTGTTATAAAGATATATTTATTTACCTATTCTTTACGTTTGTTTACATGGAATGGCTTTTCTTTCGAATGTCTGAATTTGAAAGAAGCTTCGCTCACGGTGAACCTTAACGTAGATCGTGCGCGAAGTTTGTATTGAAGATATGGCGTACGGCAAGAATTATCGTGTGCGCTATCTGTGAAGCGAAATAAGCCAATAATATTGCAGCGTTAGGACCATCTCTGCCCTTTCTCTTGTTTCCCTTACACCGTCTCACTGTGCTATGTTCAAAATAAATGACGAATGTTAACAATTGTCGAATAAATACACGTGCATATGACTGTAAACCACTACGGACCGTGGGTGAAGAGCGCTTAGTGGTCAGCGAAACGGTCATCTGCACGCACGTAAGTATTTCACTTGATCGACTGTGCGAATAATTTATTTTTTTCGTTACTGTTATTCTTGCAAGCATGATGCTGTTGTCCGCGTACCCATGCGGATATCGTTTTTTACGTTCTTACTTGCGCGGGCTCATCTATAGCGCGTTTCTACGCCACGCACAGTTAGCGCATTACGGTTCCCGAACTCTAGCACTGGAGCTAGGTCGCGCTGATGAGGTTGACGCGTTAGTTTTTGCATTATCTTGCTGCCCAAGCACACGGACAACGCTCAAAGATGGGTGAGCTCGATGCAGCACCACACTGTTGAAGTTAACTTTATGGGCAGGGCCGCGCAGGGTGCGTGTGAACGCAGAGACAATGTTTTGGTGGACACAGGGTCTGCATACATCTTCCATAGGACACGATTTTTCCAGCTCGTTGCGAAGTGTATTTACCGACTAGTTCTCTCGCAGAGTGCTTCAATTTGTCTTATACCGGTGTCACATGGCCACTTTTGATAGCGATCGAGACCGATCTGGATCAGAATGTTCGACCGCGATTGGCTCCCTTCCGCAGATTGAGCAAAGAAGCCAATCGCGACCAAGAAATTCGTCCCAGATCGGCCTCGATTACGATCAAAAGTGCGCCGTGTGGCCCCCGTATTAGGCACTGGAATGAAGTCGTGTTTGAAAGAATAACAAATGTAGCCTCTGCCACTACATACCGAGAAAATATTGCATCGATGAGCTGACAATTTTCGCAACCTATTGGGAAATGTGCCGAAAAAGGTTTACCAAAATGCGTTATTTTACTGATGTGTGCATTGCTTCACATTAGACTGAAATGCCAAGTCCTCAGGTGATGCAGGAAACCGGCGAAGCGTGAACATATCATATCGGCAGTGCTCTCGCGCTGAGTGCTTTTTTGTGGACACACTTAGTCCACAAAATCGCTATTTTCCGCTGGATGGTTGTGCACCCATAAATTCCACAGTGCTGGCCTGTAGCCTTTTGAGAGTATATATGCCATTATTTACGAGCGTAAGTCATTCGTGACAAAAATAAACGGAAACATCGAAGGAAAGCTACCACTCTGCAATGCAAGCGAAGGCAAGCTCACAGTCCAGACCGAACAGGCGACACTGACACATACTCTCCACGCCTGACCATCGGAAGCGCCCTCGTGAAAACGTCTATAGCGCAAAAAGCTCTAGGTACGCTACCGGCATTGACATTCTATCGTGTATTTTCCGCATCGTCCGGCCGGTTGTATACGTTTGCTTTTTGGCGATGTACAGTTTTTAAACATTTCGGAATCCCTGGCAGTGGCAGCGGAGAGGCCTGCACGCTGGTTATACTTGCTACGAACTTCTTGCAGGTTGGTTTTTTATATTTGCTCATAATGTAACATAACACTCATCTTGGCCTACTCCACCGCTGCTGCCAAGGTCGATTCACATAGGTCGCGAAGCTTAGGGTGAAATACGGTTCAGAACCAATTGTCATCGACATCAGCAAGGGTGGTTATGGGAGCAGCGATTGAAGCGCGACTATGTTTGGAGGGAATAAACACTGGGAAAGAAAATAAGCGCTTTTTAATTAAAGTGGGACGCAGTTAGATTCATTCAACGAAAATAAAATTCATAATCCATTTTATATACGAATGGCGAGAAAAAAAGATACACCTCTATTTTACTTGATCATTATCATTAAATACCTTTTTTTCAGCGCCCACCGTGAGAACGCCCATCGATAGCGGTGGGCGGTGACGCCTCTATCACTTGCAATGCAATGCAGCTCTTGGAGTGCGTAGAAAGGCGCGCTCGTAAAGTTCCCCTGTTACACAACACGCCCCCCTCACATGTAGTGTAATTTTACACGTCGACATTTGTCTCAATTAGATGACGCGGGTACTTTTATTGTTTCTTAACCTGTGCCGTCAAAACTAGTGAGTTGGGGCCGTCAGATCCTTGTTTACTTGAGTTGCTTTCGTGCGGCAGCGCTGGCCGACGGGCTTGGCGTCCGACGACAGGACGAGCACAGGACAGGACGCAATCTACGCCCAAAGCGTTCGTCTGCCTCCAAAGAAAGTATGTTCTGTGCAGCGATGCGATTTCGACACCCGTACGGCTGACCTTTTCCTGCATCGATAACTTTCCGCGCTGAAAGCTCGGAACGCCCATCAAGTGGAATGGCGGGGCATTTGAATATACAGCACTATGGCAGGCCTTCGAAAACAAGTTTTGCGCCTATGAAAACAAAATGACGTCACTTCTGTTTTACCGGATATGACGTCAAATTATTTTTCCTGCCGCCGGAAGTGTTCCCTCCTCACACAGATGGAGTAAGCCCTATCAACCGCGATAAGCCGCCATTGTTTGAACGTATGGGCTTCTATGGAAGCTTCGCTACCAGGTTTATTTACCTTGCTGCGGCTGCCACGCTGGTTCTTTCGTATTATTTTTGTTCGAAGTGTTCTTAGCTGTCCCCCCCCCCCCCCCCGCCCTCGAGATCATTTTGTTTCTCTGCATATATAACTGTGCTCTTCAATTGCGATGAACGCACTCTGCGATACAACCTGCGCAAGGTACATGGACGCCATATCATCTGGTTCTCGGCACATGATGCGCTGTAAATATTTAGGTCTTTTCCATTTGGGCTCTTGCTATGGAGCCTAAGAGATAACTTTAAGTCGAAGGGCGAAGACTACAATAGATCTCGGAAATGCACACAATGCCGAAGTGCTGAGTCCAATGCACCACCTCTCAGAGGTGTTGGTGATACTTCTGTCGCTGCTCTGCTTCTCGAGTCGAATAGACAGCTTGACGAGCTCCAACCTATGAATAAGACGGTTCACGGCCCAGCAGCATCGGTCAAGCTCATGTATGACAAATACACCGTCGTCCTTGCTGACGTAGCCAGGCATGATGGCGAGTTTAAATATCTCACTGCCAAGGTTTCAAAGCTCGAAAATACAGGTGGCTCTGTCGTCGAACTGCAGCACATTACTTAAGTGAGCTCGAGTATCAGAGCTGATAGTTGAACTTCGAGGTCCATAGCCTTAAGCATGTACAAAACGAATGCCTGCTCTCCGAAATAAATGATATCGCATCTAAGTTAACTCTATACATTCGGAATGATCAATCGATTTCTTCCCTCGACAGGCTGCCAGCCACGGTGGATAACATTCTTGGTATCATCATACGTTTTACGAATCAGACGGTACGAGATAAGTGGTTCGAAAAAACTCAGAACCCTTCCCCTGTCGAGAAAATGGGGGTAAGTGAAGCTTGTTCCAGGCGTTCCGCTTCGTTTGCCCTAAACTCAGGGTCGGCGGTTCTATCGTTGAAGTTTGGCCTCAACTTCGCGCTCCCGCAACGCGGTGTCCGCTGCTCTCCGCTGACGTTTCGCCTGGGTTTCGGAAGCCCTCGCGCTAGAATCGGACGACAATTAAGCTTCGCTTACCCCTATTTTCTCGACAGGAGAAGGGCTGGTGATCTTGTCTCTTTGGGTCTCACATGTGAGAGCGGTAGTTCAAGGGCGCGTTACATGTCCCCGAGCCTACAGAGGTGTCATACAGCTTGGACCCTTTCTGCACAATCACCAGGATCGGCCCACATGAAGGGGGTATGTGCCATTGAGCTTGGACACTTTCTGCACTATCGCCAGGATCGGCCCACGTTTCAGCGTGACACTACCACCACCATCGCCCAAAATTTGTCAGCCTATCAAGCTTCACTTATAAAGAAAATCGTTTCCGACTGCTCAATCTGACCTATATGTGATGAAGAATTTGACAACGAATACAAGTGTTCGGCTTATGAATGCTAAGAAATGGGCGAAAGCAAATAATTTTCATTTCGTGTGGCACCGTGGTGGAAAGATCCTTATCAGGAAGGAAGAAGGTAATACTGCTCATGTGGTAAAGAATGCAGCTGACGTTAAAAGTCTGAAATGATGGGTCACCCTACATGTCATCAGTTCATTAAGTCTAGTGCAGATTCGGTATTTCCTATTGAATTTCATAATTACATCGGCTCGCAACACAGTCTATCCACTAAATACTTTCATTAAACTGTCAGTCTGCTCGAACCAAACAAAATGAGCTAGATCTGTTCTTTAGCAGCCTTACTTTCAATTTGACTTCATTATGTTATCTGAGACATGGTACAACCATTGTTCACTTGTTTGGCATCTGCCTCACTATGAATGTTTGAATCAATTCAGGACCACCTCTCGTGGTGGTCGTGTCAGCTTACTTGTTCCCGACAATATAAATGTTGACTACATCGAAGAATTCTCATTCCGTCACCGATCATAACGAGGTTCTATCTTTTCTGTGTGGCAGATGCGTTTATTCAGCATCTTATCGTTCACCGGGTGGGAATATCCCGCGTTTCTGGTTTCCCCGAAATCTTCTTTATGTATGTTTCTATGTATAAGTATGACGTCATACGGGGTGGCGACATTATATGTTACCTCATGCTCGTTCGATTCGCGAATTTTATATCTTGCTTCACTCGCATTAATGCTCAAGTGTGAGTAACCTATGCCGTGTCCACTTGCCTGGATCTGTTTAAAACTAATATTTCTACGGCCATCATAAAGGCCGGCATTCCTTCGTGCAGCCTGAGTGACAACATGCCATTTTTCTTCTCTGTCTTAAGCGATCCACCAGAAAGAAAAAACAGCGTCTTTCACCCAGCCAACTCAATACACTAAATCACCTGGAATCTTTTCGTACTCAGATTCATTTAATCAACTGGAGCAATGTCTATTCCACATAGTATGCCAAATCCTCATAAGATGAATTTCGATCGGTTTTCAGCGCATGTTAGCAAGAAAACTTTCCTGTGCGAACGAAACGCAAGCGATCGTCGAACACTCGAAATTTCATAATTGGGTCATCCATGGATCATGGATAACCCGTTTCGCAAAATAAAGTTCAAGAACATGCCCTTTCGTTAAGACGCGCAATATAACCGATCTGCACACATTTAAATATTAGCTTCGGGAAGCTAAACCATTTTATGAATATGGACGCTTCATGCCTTATGAAAATGATAGTCGCAAAACTTGGAAAGAAAAGTCTTTTGCTAAATGGAGCGTCATCGTCACATACAACTATTGAGATTTTCAAAGACGGCATTAGTATTCCGCATCACGTGCTACCCGATTGTTTGAATAATTATTTTACCAGTGCAGCTGGCATATGTGTAGATAGAAATTCCGACCGCTAAGTACAGGTCAGATGCCCCGGTAGCATTTTCTTATATTCTACTACTGAATCTGAATTCACCTATTTTATAAGTTGGGTAATTCTACATCGTGTGACATTGATAGTGTACAGATTACACATGTAAAACACGTCTTAGACCTTAGCGCACCTGTTTTAGTATACGTTTACAACCTCTGTCTGGTATCAGGGGCGTTTCCTGTCAAAATGCAGATCGCTAAAATACTCGCACAGTTTAAAAAGGGGTATAAAACAGATTTCTAATTGCAGACCTATTTCTATTTTTCGAACATTTTCAAAAGAACTGGAGAAAATAATATTTCGGCGTACGTATTTACGATTTCTTAGAAAAACACAACCTGTGAACTGACTGTCACTATGCTTTCCGAAGATTAAGGTCAACTGAGCTTTCCTTGCTAAACGAAAGAAATTGGCATGGAGAAACTTTGAATTAAATCTGCTCACACTCAGGATCCTAATCGATTTCAGTAAAGCGTTCGACTCTATTATTCACGAACTTTTATTAAAGAACCTATAGTACTGCGGTATTCGTAACACTACCTTAGATATAGTCAAATCTGGTTTAAACACAACATTGATAAAAATAAGGCTTTTTTATTTCAAGCCAAAAATAGATGTGTGAACTTTGAGACAGACATTTTAAAAGGCTCTTCAAGGATTGAGCTTGTCCAGTCTGCGCAAAGGTTAGGTTTGTTTTTTGACAGCCATATGTCAAGGACTGATCGCACAGACTTCCTTGCAGGAAAACTTGCGCAAGTCGCTGGAACACTGTTCAGTTTAAAACCGCTGCCACGCAATGTCAAACTTCTGTTATACAATGCTCTCTTCTGGAGTCACATACGCTCCTGCTGTCTGGTGTGGAGTACGACGTCTACTACCAATATAAATCGATTATTGCTCCTTCAGCGAAAGGTAATTCGTACTAGCTGTAATGTTCGATTGGATGCTTATACAGCACCTCTCTTCAAAAAGTTTAAATTACTCACACTGCACCCTCTGTTAGACTTCAGGCGGTCGTTAGCCTATCGTAAAGACGAGAAGAAAAGTCCTGTCATAAATTACGTCTTTAACGCAGGTAACTAGAAACAGAACAGAATACAGCATACGATCACCTGCGCATTAGCATGTGCCACATCCTCTCATTAACTATGTGTTTCAAATGTTACAGCACGCCTGTTAAACACACTTATGGACAACATCGATGTCACTTTGTGTCCTGATTGGCTTTTGTATGAGTGGAGGAAGAAATAACTTTATTGAGTCCTGAGGAACCCCTTCCTACCCACTCTTGGTTTAGTGGTCGGCAGGGGTCGCGCTCCGCACCCACGTTGGGGCGGGAAGCCCGTGAGCCTCCGCCCTTTCGTGAGCCCTCTGGACAGCCCGAAGCTGGGTCTGGTGGTCGTCGCTTCGCAGGGCGTCCTCCCAGTCTTCTTCTTTACTGAACATGGTGCCGCTTAACGCGGAGCATGGCCAGAGCATGTGCGCTAGCGAGCAGTATGATTTGCCACAATCCGGACATTGCGCCTCTACCTCTGGTGAATAAAGGCTCATTCTGCCTCTCGAGGGGAACCACCCTGTCTGAAGCATTCTGAATATTGATGAATGTGGTCTATTGAGCTTAGCGTGGGGGAGCGGGAAGGCCCTCCTCGACAGCTGATAGTGCGTTGTTATTTCGTTGAAGGTGAGCAGCCGGTCTCGATGCTCCCCTCCCTCCCCACCACTTCGCTCGCCACGATCGCCGCGGTGCGTGAGTCCTCGCGAGCGGTCGTGCGCCAGCTCGTTGGCGTTGGGACAGTCGGGGTGCACGTCAGCTCCCATGTGGGCCCGAAACCATTTGACGATGTGATGACCCGCGGCTCCCTCGTTGCCGAGGACGGCCACCGCTTCCCGCGATATGGAGCCCGAGGCGAATGCTCTGGCCGCCGATCGCGAATCTGTGTACACGTAAGGACGTTCGGGGTCCCTCATTGCCATGGCTATTGCCCACCTGCTCGGCCGCTTCGGACGTTACCACCTTGACCGATGCCGCGTTAATGATATTCCCATCCCAGCGTATCGAGACGGCCGCGTACCGGTTGCTGCACCCATACTGGGCCGCGTCTACAAATGCCGCCAGTCCCGGGCACTTGGCGGTCGATTTCAGTAGTGCTCGGGCCCTCGCCTTTCAGAGCCCCTCGTTGAATTGCGGGTGGACGTTTCTCGGAAGCGGTTCTACCTTGAAAGTGCCCCTGATCGCCGCGCTGAGCGCCACCTTGCGTGGGTTGCACTCTGCCTCTGCATTTATGCCTCATTCATCTAGGATGTGTTTCCCTGCCCTGGTGGTCGACAGCCGCACGACCTGTGCCTTGGTCTGTGCTTCGATGATTTCTGCTAGCGAGTTGTGGACCCCTAACCGATCGAGCCGCTCTGTGCTTGTAGTTATCGGAAGACCTAGCACCCTTTTGATGCTCTTGCGCATCAGTGCCGCGTCTCTCTTGGTCCATTTTAGCGCCGAGGCTACGTAATTTACGTGAGTCGTGAGGAAGGCGTTCTCCAGCGATATTTCACCATAACTTAATTTGTTGCTTCATTTTATTGCGATAGCAATTAAAAATAGAAGTTAAAAGGAATACTGCTCAAATAAAAAAACTGCTCCAGTCGGGTAGACTGCTCCCTCCCTGATAGTGAGATTATATTTGGATCATGAAAACAGTGATGCGTTTATTTAGGAATATCATCGTTTCTCTGCGAGAGAGATACCGCCGCTTCGCGTCGGCGCCCGACACCGCGGCTTCCGCCGCGGCACGGGGGCTGCAACGCGAGCAGTATCCGCTTGTTTGCACCACCACAGTTCACCGAGATCAAAAGCCGTCATGCCACACCACCACTACTGCAAGGATTTCCGCCTCTAGAACAAACACTACAATAATAAAGCGCGGCGGGCGTGGGCTATACACCGCCAGACATTCAACGCACCCTAAACGATTCGCTCCCTACGCACGTAGGAGCTGCGCTCGGCAAGGTCACTGCGCCCGGTCCCGGAGATATGTGAGCCGCGCTCAGTAACTAGCAGCCGCCGCGCCAGACCAGTGCTTCAAAAGTCCCTAAGCGATTATGTCCCTAGGAACCTAGGAGCTATACGATTGCCATGACAACATGGTACCTGACAACATGACAACATGGTACCTACTAGCAATTGTAAAGTCGCGGTGCGTTCTTCTCTTGCGGCTGCTGCTGACGGAGCTCGTATCTTGAAAGCGATCTGCTATGTGGCCGAAGTGTGCGCCCGCGCGGCCTCATCTCCAAAATGATCTGCGATGGTAGAAAGTGCCCGAGTCGAGTGCTGGTAGCTTCGTATGCGCTGTGCTTTTGCCGTTCGCGTTGAAGCGAGACGAAAGACAGCGTGAAGGTCAAACTCCAGCGTTTTGACGAGTTTCCGTGGTCATCGAGCGAGATGTATCCATGTCGACCTGTGACCACGTGACACCGTGCTTGTTTATTTAGTTAGTAAGCGAATATTTACAACTTAATACAGCCGATAAAACTGTTATCCTTACTTCGCATAGCTGTCTACGAATTTGCTATCGCAATTGATGCTTCGCCTTTCGGGTGAAACAGCAACATTCTTTTTACTCCATTTGTTGCATATGTGTAAACTGCGGATTTCTCGGCTTTTATTGTTTGTAGTGTTTCCTTCTATTGCATTTATTTTTGCTGGCACCATCTAAGCCAACATTGTATATTATTGTATTGTCTGCGTTTGTAATCATCAATAAGTTCCTCTGCCTGCCGCTGCAAGGCCCCACAAATTGCTGTGTGCAACGTTTTCCTTAAATCCCCCATAAATTGTATGTTTATGGAAATACAGGCAATTCAACATACAACCAAAGCGTTTTTTTTTATGCGGACCCTCCCGTTTATTGTTCATTTTCTGCTGCTGCTGCTACTACTACTACAACAAGCTGCTTCTCCTGCTGCTGCTGCTAGGCTGCTGCTGCTAGGCTGCCTCTCCTCCTGATGCATAGGCTGCTACTGCTGCTGCTAGGCGTTCCTGCCTGCTGCTGCTGCGGCGTCGGCGGCGGTCTTTTTTGCTGCCTGCGTCGGCGTCGGCGGCAGTCTTTTTTGCTGCTGCGTCGGCGTCCGCCGCTGTCTTGGCGGCGGCCTCGGCGGGGGTTTCTCTCTTACCTAGAAACCGGTTACACGTCACATGGCGTAGAACGTATATTTGTCTGCGTACACCTCTCCTCGCCACACGTCTCGGCAAACGCCAATTGAACATCGACCTCGTCCACGTGACCTTACTGCGTCAACGTCTCAGAGTGTGAAGTTGCATGAAATTCTGTCGGCATTCCGGCATTGCGCGTGAGAGGTGTAGCGCAAACATAAACATTGCATGACTAAGATAACCCACCGTGGTGGCTTAGCTGCTATGGCACTGCTCTGCTAAGCACCAGGACTCCGGATGAAATCCCGGACCTCGGCGGTCGCTTTCTGATAGGGGCGAAATGCGAAAACGCTCTCGTGCATTGCATTGCGTGCTCGTTAAAGATCCCCTCAGGTGGTTCAAATTTCTGGAGTCCTCCACTACGGCGGCCTCATAGTGGGATACTGCTTTTGGCATGTAAAACCTCAGTACATAAGCATGATCAGAATTTTGACCTGTGGGGTGCATAAACTTAAACATTACGTTGCAAACATTGCACGTTCTATGAGCTGAACATAGGGACAATTGCACACTCAGTATATATATATTTACGGAATTTCATTATTCGCTTCACGTAGATTCAAACAAGTGCGTTGAATCTGTATAATATAAATGCTTTTTATAGAGTAACGATGCTCACAGCGGAATATGACTGACCACATCTGGTTTTAACAAGACCATAGAACGCTTTTCGCAAATAACTGAAATTTCAGCGCTGTTAAGCCATCGATACCTCAGTACTGCTAAGGGAATTGAGTAAGTTCTTGCCAGATGAGCCTTTCGTCAAAGCCATCGGTAGACACAGCTAAAGCAACTGAAGTGTCAGCTGGATAGCAAAATTTCTGTAAATCCCACAGTCATGCCATCCGGTTATTAGGCCGATTAAAAGCTTCAGCTCTACCAAACCCTTGTAGCACCCGCCGTGGTTGCTCCGTGAACATGGTGTTGGGCTGCTGAGCACGAGGTCACGGGATGGAATCCCGGCGATGGCGGCCGCATTTGGATGGGGGCGAAATGCTAAAACACCCGTGTACTTAGATTTAGGTGCACGTTAAAGAACCCCAGGTAGTCCAAATTTCCGGAGTCCCCCAATGCGGCGCGCCTCATAATCAGATCGTGGTTTTGGCACGCAAAACCCCATAATTTAAACATTTAACCCTTGTAGCGAGAACCTGTGCCAACCTGATGTGAGGTTTCCATTAGAATTCTTTTCCTATTTTAGCGCTTTGCAGTGGTCCGAGCGGCGCTGCACCTTCACTATCCCAGGGACAAACTGGTCATGAAGTGGGAGTGATCAACAAAGAATAAAATCAAGCGTAAGGAAACCTTGAATTACACCGGCCAATCCGTTCAGCTTCGCGAACAATCCGGCCGCTTTACCACCCGCACACTTCCTTCACTCATGAAACATGATGGAATATAAATAAATGTGTGAAGCGAAGTAATTTTCTTCCAAAGCGCTGCACACTCCACTGAGAAGAACCCCAACAGTGAAGGATTATGCTCCTTTTGTTTTTATAGCAAGCCCTCATGATTGCGAAGTAATCAAGTACTAAATTTTGTAAAGTCAAAAATGTCGCGTGTTTTATTGCGATAGTAACTGTGTGGATACTCCAAGCGCATTTTTGCCGTCGCCGTCACCGTGGTATTCCGTATAAAGTCAAAGGACGAAAACACTGTCGCCGCGCGCCCTAAGCTGTATGTGCGAGTCAAAGCGTCCGAGGGTGAGCCGACCATCGCGGCTCAATGACGCGCGCGCAAGGGAGGCGAGCGGGGAGGAAACGCGCTATCTCCCGTCGCGCGCCTGGCACCGGGTGAGGAAGGGAGGTATGGGCGTCGTACTTCGGCAACAACAGCGCATGGCCCGGTCGCGTATTTCCAATTGCTAGTAGATACAGCGCTCGACCGCTGGCGCCACGCTGCGCCGCTCGCGCGTACCATGTTTCTAGCCGCCGCCGTTGGAACGGAGGAGCCGTTGACGGAGAAAACGCAGGGCTGGTGGTGACTAGCCTGCTGTTGGGATCGGTGGTATTATGAACGCATCACTGTTTTGATGATCCAAATATAATCTCACTATCAGGGAGGGAGCAGTCTACCTGACTGGAGCAGTATTTTTTTTATTTGGGGTGTTGCTACGCTGCGCTCCGCAACACCCCAACGACCGCCGCTTCGCGTCGGCGCCCGGCACCACGGCTGCTGCCGTGGCACCGGGGTTCAACCGACCGCGCAAGCAAATAGAGAGGGAAAAAAAGGAAAAGCGTGATATTAAGAAAAAAATCTAGCCAGGGCGGGATTAGAACCCGCGTATGCATGATCCCGAAGCGAGCGCCGTAACCACTCAGCCAAACAGCCATGCTTCCAAGGCTTGCATTCATGCGAACCACATGATTGCGTAAGAGCGTCCTCGGCGAAAGAAACCACCTAGAAACGCGGTACCCGCGAGCGGCGCAGCGTGGCGCGAGCGGTCGAGCGCTGTATCTACTAGCAATTGGAGTGCTGCGGCCCGGTCGCACGGGCTTTATCGCGAATGCGATCTGCTTTTGGGCACAGCCTTGGCGGGGCCAACGGCTCGAAGCTTTGCGTGTGCAGTGTTCTCGCTGCTCGGTTTGCGGTGAAGCCATATACACACGCGAAGGTCACTTCTCTCGCTGCTGTCGGCGCGCTTCCTCACGCCAGCGTTCTGACAGCGAGTATCCGCAGTCGTCAAGTGCGAAGTGTTCATGTTTGCCTGTGCGCGCTGACATCGTGCTCGTTAATTTAGTAAGAAAGGGAGTGTTTACAAATTTATACGGCTTATAAAACTGCTATCCTTATTTGGTATGGTTGTATATTAGTTTACTATCGCAATCGATTCTTCACCTTTCGGGAGAAACCGCGACTTTTTTTCGTAAAGATAATATAACCACTGGCTCAAAGCTCATGCACGGCTAAAGCCATGCATCGCATGGCATTACTCAAAGCTATGCAAAGGAAAAATTGTCTGTAATATGTTGTTTATACATTTAATAAAGGCGAGTCAAAAGTGGTTGACACCGACGAACCGTCTTGGGCGCACTAATTTACCACATGGTTTGTTCATCAAACTACACTACACTCGAGATCGGCCCACACTTTTATACTGCGCCATCTATGAGATCAGCGGACATTTTTCTTTGTGTAAAGCCAAACTTCATGTTCCGGTTCTAGGCGCGCATAGTTTGAACGAGCGCATCTGGGTTTATTTTTGGTCTTTTCCTGCTCATTTCCAACCTTCACTTTGATGCCCTTTTTCTTCTCTTACGCGCACTAGAAATCCTGAAATCATTTAAATAATGAGGCGAAAGTGGTTGAATACTCAGATCACCTGAACCTCAAATCGACCTGAACTCTACAAGGAAGGCCTTGTCTTCAAACGTCTTCCTTTTTCATCGTTAAGGGAACGCGACAGGTCGAGTATTCCGTCAAGAATGGTGGTGGATTCAGCCAAGTGGACGTGTGTAGGAAAAATGAACGCACTGAAGTGAAATGGAGTTCAGTGAACACTCTGTACGCAGAGTGATCACTTTTTTTACCAAATATCCGTAGTTTCTTTTTTGCCACCATATGCAAAACAGGTGAAAAGAAGTCCCGTACAAAAATGTGTGCACAGTGGTTCATGAGGATATGCGGCACGTACATATCGGCCGTGTCAGATTCTGAGGATGCATCGACGATCATAGAGCATGACGGGTCGGGGCGATGCTTAAGCGATCGCCACAGTAGAGAGTAGCGAGGGCCAACATTGCAGGATCCAAGCAGACCTCGTGTAACCCCTTGATCAACACGAAGAACAATTGGCAAGTTGCCTTCAAGGGACAGCAGTGGCTAAGCAAACGCGCCCCGAACTAAAGCGCTTAATGTGACTAAATGTACGACCGGAAAGCTACTTGTCACATATCAACATATGCTGCGTTCTAATCCACAGATCACGATTAATCCTCGCCTACAAACAAATTCACTGTTCCCTCTCATGCTGTTTCTAACTTTACATACAAAGGAGAGCGTGGCAAAATGTCAAATCCCTTAATTGGTATTTTAAAAAAGGCAATGAACCTTCGTAAAGTTGGTGGCCGCCAATGCAGCCGGCGAAGGACTTTCTCGCTAAAGTTTTCTGACGATTCGATGTAACCTTTTTCGGACACATGTGCTATAAATGATGACTATAACATCAGGTAAACGTTACACACAAAAATATTGGCGGGCCTCTAGAGGTTTGCTCTTAGGTGACATTGTTGATGGTGCATGCCTACGAACAGTGTGGCATTATTATCATCGTCAACGTATTGTTAGGTCCACTTGGCCTTCCTTCCATTCGCTAACATTGACTCCAACCTAATCACGGAATTTATTAGCTCGACGTTTCCGAGCCAATTCGGCTCCGAAGGAAGGGCATGCATCCTTCTCTGTATGTCCATGGCCTTGCATACACGACGAAGGGAAGAAAGGACTCCCTGCTCTAGGTCACCAGCACCAAAACACCTGTCCCCTCCCCCCCCTCCCCGCCAATCGTCCAACGGCATTTCCCGCGAGTAAAGCGCCCCCAGCATCTATCAACCCAGCCGACCAGCCAGGCCGCAGCCGCCCCCCCCCCCTCCCTCCCCACCTACCGCCTCTTTAGTCTGTCAAGAACAGGTGCCCTGTCAAGTGTCTCCCCACCTTGAGCTCTCTCCCCGTCCTCTCCTTTCTTACGGTGGACCTTTTAAAAGCGGCGAACCACCACCTCCGAAGAATACCCCCTGAAGAAGGAGCCGAATTCGCTCCGAAACGTCGGGCTAATAAATTTACTTATTTGGTTGAAGTCAATGTTTATGTCCTAATCAATTTTTCCCAACCAGACAGGTGATTATGTCGAAATGTTTAGCTTCAAACCTCTTTCGCGCGCACATTGCTTCAAGGGTTACGAACGCAAGTCACTGATATCTTCCTAAGGGCACGCTTATGCGGTTCCAAAATGTTGCTCTCTGTGCTTCCCTATCAAGTGTTATCTTACGAATCATTTATCGGGCAGTAATGAGTTACGCTGGAAATTAACTGCTGAAAAACGACAGTCTCGATTATTCCGACGCCCGCTTCTAGGAGGAGGCGATGTCGCTGCAGCACTCGGCACCAGAGGAGTGGCAATTTGGCCGCGTTCTGACGCCTGCCATGGAAGCCACTAATTGAAACACGGCAAGTTGCGACATTGCTGCAGACGCGAATAAAGTTAAATGGGTCATATGCGAAACACAGTTACTCTTTCTTGCTTTGTTTCGTTGTTCTTTTCTTCTTCATCTATATACCATCGGATATGCGAATGCCTCAAAAGTGACTGCTTGCACATTTGCTCAAAGCTATTATGACATTCTGTCCAAAGTACAGTGTTGAACGGAAACCAGTCTGATTAGGAAGGAACAAAACTGAACGAAAATGTACACTCACACATTAAAATAAAATATATTATCCATCGCACCTTGTTCACAATCCAAAAAAGTATAATTGTTAACAAAGGCCCCATATAGGCCCCAGAACGTGGAATCAATAATATATGTCGTATTTATTTCTTATGGTATTTATCTCTATTTCAATAACAACTAAGATAACAGCACCTTGTAATTTCAGTTACTCACTGGCAATCAATCATTTTTGCTCTCTACTCAACACCGGTTATTTCGACATACTATTGATTACACCCAATAAGCTGCGAAACTCGTTAGAGCTTCAAATAACTTCATGGCAACGCAAGAAATGGTTCATATAAACGCAAAATTCATTTCTGTATGAGTCGGGACTGTTACTAGTTCATTAATGCGCGGATGTCTAAATCTAACTGCTCTAACGTTTTCTTTCCCCCCCCCCCCTTTTTTTCCCTCGTTGCCACCCCATCGAAATGCGGTCGCCGTGGCCTGGTTGGAAGTTGCGACCAAGAGCAGAGCATCAGAACAGAATATCCACGCGGCTACCCTCGGCGGGTTCTGCCTGGCGTCTAAAGAGAGCAAACAAAAGCCGTGACGTAGTCCTTACCACGGATTCCTTCCGTCCTGCCTGCTGCTGCTGCGGCGTCGGCGGCGGTCTTTTTTGCTGCTGCGTCGGCGTCGGCGGCAGTCTTTTTTGCTGCCGCGTCGGCGTCGGCCGCTGTCTTGGCGGCGGCCTCGGCGGGGGTTTCTCTCTTACCTAGAAACCGGTTACACGTCACATGGCGTAAAACTTTCATCGGTCTACGTACACTTCTCCTCGCCACACGTCTGGACAAACGCCAATTGAACATCGACCTCGTCCACGTGACCTTACTGGGTCAACGTCTCAGAGTGTGCAGTTGCATGAAATTCTGTCAGCATTCCGGCATTGCGTGTGAGAGGTGCAGCACAAACATAAACATTGCATGACTAAGATAACCCACCGTGGTGGCTTAGCTGCTATGGCACTGCTCTGCTAAGCACCAGGACTCCGGATGAAATCCCGGCCTTGGCGGTCGCATTCTGATAGGGGCGAAATGCGAACACGCTCTCGTACCGTGCATTGAGTGCACGTTTAAGATCCCCTCAAGTGGTTCAAATTTCTGGAGTCCTCCACTACGGCGGCCTCAAAGTGGGATACTGCTTTTGGCATGTAAAACCTCAGTACATAAATATATGTTAAGCAGGATCGGAATTTTCACTTGTGTCAAATTCCAGCAGTGTCAAGCCATCGATACCTAAATACTGCTAAGGGAAGTCAGTAAGTTCTTGCCTGAGGAGCCTTTCGTCAAAGCCATCGGTAGAGACAGCTGAAGTAACTGTATTGTCAGCTGGGGCGCTATAACGTAAGATTATTCCAAACTGTTTAGATTCCAAACTCGTGACGTCAAATTTACGTAACCACCGATGCACGTATCGGACGGTCCCAGCAGCGTTGTCTGAAAAAACCAATCAAACACTCTCCTCGTTTATAGGAGGTCACCTTTGTTCGCTTTCAAAAGCAATAACATTGTTTACATTCAGCGTTTTTCTTATCTAATTGGATGACAAGAGGCAAGGAGCACGCTCTAGTGGAGAAGGGCATTCGATGGGGCCGAGCCAGCACAGTGAAATTAGATAACCGCATAAAGAGGGTGGTGCCGGCTTCTCCGATTGGTCCACTTCGCCATACTTAGCTTGCGGTGGCTGGTCGAAAATCGCGGCGGCGTGCAACGGAAGGATAAGAATGCTGCTAAAACGGATCCTCAGCAAGGAGCGTTGGCAGAGAGAAGTCGTATGCATGCCGAAAGTGCTCGATAACGTTTTACTGCCACGCAAAAAGGTTTATCATGCGCAAGTAATACATGCTCACAGGCAGGTGCGAGTAGGGAGGGCCTGAGCGATTGGCGGACCGCAATCTTCTATTCCTTTCGGAACGGGGCAGTCTGTGGCTATTCAGAAAATTTTTCAGTTTGGTCGGTATTAATGCCTTTTTTTTCGCGTACACGTCGCTTTGAAGTGATGAGTTGTCCCGGTTTTGTGAGGTCGCGTGGCAGACAGGCGAAGTGGGCGTAGCCAGAAAACATTGGACCAATAGCAGAGGGCTAATGGTGAAAAGGCGTCGAATCAGGAAAGATTATTTTTCTTTTGTGTGGTTTAATCATGCATAATCAGTGTGTACACGTTATATCAGATAAGGAGCTATCGCGGTTTTCGTGACGTCGCATGACAGACAAGCGAAGTTGGGAGTGGTACGAAAATATTTGGACCAATCGTGGAGGCTGATTGCAGAAATGGAGTCAAAGCAGTTTGGAATCAATTTACGTTATTGCGCCCCTGGATACCAAAGTACTTGTAAATCCCGCCGTCATGACATCCAGTTAGGAGGCCGATTAAAAGCTTCAGCTCTAACAAACCCTTCTAGCTAGAACATGTGCCAACCTAATGTGAGCATCCCATTAGAATTCTTTTCCTATCTTAGCGCTTTTCAGGGGACCGAGCAGCGCTACTCCTTCACTATCCCAGGTACTCACTGGTTATGAACTGTCAGTGATAAACAAAGAATATAATCAAGCATAAGGAAACCTCAAATTACACCGGCCAATCCGTTCAGCCAATCCCACTGTCCGGTTTACCACCCGTACACTTCCTTCCTTCATGAAACAAGATGGATTATCAGGTGGATTATCAGGTGACATAATTTTATTCCAAAGCGCTGCACACTGCGTTGAAATGAACGTCAAGGCTGAAGGATTATGCTCCTTGTGTATTTTATAGCAAGCTGTTACGATGTGGTTCGGGGAGAACGCTTAGTTCTGTCAGTCAGAGACGCCTCCTAGGGCAGCAAGGAAGGAATTGCAACAATCACGGCACGCAGTTGGCCGACCAGCCGTTATCGGAAGAAAGAATTCTGCAACATCGTCGCAACTCAACATCGCATCAGAAGGCCGTGCAAGCGCTCCTGCGGTTCGTGAATTCCACTGGCCTGTGTGAACGTCTTTGATTGGAACGCCTCCCTGTTACCTATGCCTGTGTCTTTTGTGTGTGTGTGTGTCTTTTTCGCTCTCTCTCTCTCTTGCACTCTCTTCAACCCTTTATCCCCACCCCAGTGTAGGGTAGCAAACCCGAAACTGATTTCTGGTTAACCTCCCTGCCTTTCCTCTCTCGCTTGCTCTCTCTCACGGCACGCAAATGTAATATACAAACCACACA
>NC_051158.1:88707256-88886838 GCF_013339745.2 Dermacentor silvarum
TTCCACCCTGGGGGCAGGAGCCACAAGCGACGCTCGCTGCGCGCGGGTGGGCTGGTGGCAGTAGCCGCTGCGAACGCTGCCCCTTGACGCGCTGCATCAGCGTAAGTGGTCGTGTGGAATGGTGAGCACCTTTTGCGTGCTTCCTGAACGATATGTTTTCAGACTTTCCGTGTTAGAATTTCTTTCTCTTTTTTCCAGCTTGGACAAGACCGGGAGTACGCTGGATGGTCACCATCGCAATTTACGCAGTGAGGTGTAGCCTCGCAATTGTCTGAGGCATAGCCTTACTCCACACTTGGCACAGGTGAGTCGACCACGGCAGCTCTGCGAGCCATGGCCGAATCTTGGCATTGGTAGCATCGTCTAGGATTTGGGATATATGGTCTTACTGCTATTTTTGTGTAGCCTGTTTCGATGCTTTGTGGCAATTCGCTCAATTCAAAGGTAAGTATCAGATGTTTCGTGGGGATTTCTTTTTGTCCCGTCTCATAACGATGCGCTGCACATTCATGACGTGTTGCTCCTTCCAACCTTCCACAACTCGGTTTCAGATAGGTCGATGACGTCTGCTTCGGATACTACCCCGCGTACTGTGTTCATGGAGCGATGCGGTGAAACAGTAACTGGGACATCACCAAAAGTCACAAGCTTGCGAGTCTGTGTGTTGTTCCTTATCACGTAGCTCAAGCACAAGGTCCCCGCTTGGCATTTTGGTGACTTATAGCCAGAGCCTAGCGGGTTTCGTCAAGGTTTTCGCAACTACAAATGGGGATATGGTTCTTGCTAGTCTTTCCGTTCTCTCACTATGTACGACTTGATATCGGGGAAGATGTCTTTAGGCCGGGTGAACAAATTCGAAACTCATCGGTGCGTCCCCTCTTCTGAGGGAGACGATCAAGAAGTCGAGGAAAGCGGCGTCCCATAACAATTTTTGTGTTGTTCGCAGCAATGGCAGCCCCCACCACGGAGCCAACAAGGGGACTACAGCACTTCACGTGTAAGGCTGCAGGCGCCAGCCGTACATTGCTGCTATAACCTCATATAAAACCCTAGAGAGGGCACCTACACAGGTTAACCCAAGCCGCCTATGGAAAGTTGGAAGTAACAGAAGAGAAGGTGACAGGACAGTGAGGACAGAAAAATAGAGAAGAAAAAGATCGGAGAGGGGGACAGGAAAAGGCGACCACCCGATTTCCCCCGGGTGGGTCAGTCCGGGGTGCCGTCTATGTGAAGCAGAGGCCAAAGAGGTGTGTTGCCTCAGCCGGGGGCCTAAGGGTCCGATCAACCCGGCATCGGCTCAACCCCCAGGATCCCCCTTTCCCCAGGACACGGCTAGCCGCGCACGGCTACACGCGGTAGGGTCCAACCCCCATGTGCTCAGGTACGTGGTGTCGCAACTCACCAAACGCCTGCTCACGCAGACGCCCCTGCGGGGGGGAGTATATCTCCATTAGACATCTTTGATGTTTTGTAGGTTGGTCCGAGTTTTTGTGTTAGAATCTTTGCCATCAAAATGGGGAAAGCTTCCTCGCGAAAGTGTTTCCTAAACTGTGGATCGCATAGTACTTTACAAACATTGGGACATTGCTTCTGAAAGTAAATTCAAATGATGCATCGGTGCGCCCTCTTTTATGACGGCGATCTGATAAGGGAGGGAATGACGATTCCATAGAGTTTCTTGGATATTCGACGGCGGTGTTAGCCACCCACCTCCGAGCCCAACAAGGGGACGCGGCAGGTTTCGAGAAACCTGCAGACGCCAGCTATACGCCACCACTATAACCTAATATATATACCCAAGGTAGGATATAATACACAGGCTCAACCCTTGCCGCCAGGAAACATAGAAAAAATGGAAGAGAGGAGGAGACAGGAAAGATTTAAAGTGAGAGAGAAAGAGGAAGATTGGAGAGAAGGATAGGAAAAGGAAACTACCGATTTCCCCCGGGTGCGTCAGTCCGGGAGTGCCGTCTACGTGAAGCCGAGGCCAAAGGGGTGTGTTGCCTCCGCCGAGGGGCCGTAAAGGTCCAAACACCCGGCATTGGCTCAACCCCCAGGATCCCCTTTTCCCCGGACACGGCTAAGCCGCGCACTATTAGACGCGGGAGGGGCCAACCTTCATGTGCTCGGGTCCGTGGTGTCGCAACACACCAAACGCCTGCTGACGCTGACGCCCCTGCGGGGTTTTCCCAAGGGGAAGGTCAACCCAGCTTTCCTTATAAGGATAAAAGGAATTGACATTGAAAAACTTTGAATTACATCTGCTCATTCTCTGGATTCTAATCGACTTCAGTAAGTCGGTCAACTCTATTAAGCATGAACTTTTATTAAAGAAGCTAGAGTACTACAGTATTCGTGGCATTACTTTTAGATATGGTCAAATCTTATTTAAAGCAGCGGAACCAAATTTTTGAAATAATCACATCTGCTCCCAGATCAAGGAATAAAATTTGGAGTTTTCTATAGGAGCATACTGGGACCCCTTTTTTCAATCTCTACGTCAATGATCTTGTTCTTAAGGATAGTGAACCAAAATATGTAATCTACGAAGAAGATACTACCACGGTATTTCCGTCGAACAATATTGCGTCTAAATTTAACCGCAAATTCTGTCCTTGTTAAAATATATAGATGGTCACAGGACACTGGTTTATAAATTAACATTGACAAAAATTAAGCTATTTCATTTCAAGAAAAAAATAATGTGTGAACTTAGATATGGAAATTTTAATAGGCTCTTCAAGAACTGAACTTGTCCGCTCTGCGAAAACGCTAGGTGTTCTTTTTTTTTTGATAGCCATATGTGATGGAGGACTGATCATATAGACTTCCTTGCAGGAAAAGTTGCGCAAGTCGCTAGAATACTTTTCAGTTTAACACAGCTTCCACGCAATGTCAAAGTTGTCTTATACAATGCTGCCTTCCTGAGGCACATACGTTACTGCTGTCTCGTGTGGAAAGAAATTGATTATTCCTACTTCAACGAAAGGTAATTCATATATACTATTTGTGATGTTCGATTAGATGCTCATACTGCAACTCTCTTCAAAAAGTTTAAGTTACGCTGCACTCTCTGTTAGACTTCCGGCTGTCGTTATCCTATCGTAAAGACGAGAAGCAAAACCAGTCATACATCACGTCCTTAACGCAGGCAACTAGAAACAGAACAGAATACAGCACATGATCACTTGTGCATTAGCATGTGCCACATCCTCGCATTAACTATGCTTTTCAAATGTTACATCATCTCTGTTAAACACACTTATGCACAACAATATCCATGTCACTTCTTCTCCTGTTTCGCTTTTGCATGAGTTATTCAGCGATATTTCAACATGACTGAATTTCTTCCGTCATTTTTTTTACTGCTTCCGTAGCTCTTGCGTAAACTGTGCAGTTCGTGACTTTTATAGTTTGTAGTGTTTTCTTATATTGCATTTCTTTTCGCTAGCACCATTCCAAGCCAACAATGTCTTGTATTGTATTATATTGTATTGTATTGTATTGTATTGTATTGTTCGTGTGCTCGGTCCTGAATCAGACCCTGTGCCAGCCGCTGCTACCCTCAGTATGGGTTTTAAGGCCCCTCAAATTACTGTGTGCCACGCTTTTCTTTAAATCCTCATTAAATTTTATGTTTATGGAAATAAAGGCAATTCAACTTTTAAGCAAAGTTTTTTGTTGCTTTGCGGACGCTCCCGTTTATTGTTCATTTGCTTCTGCTGCAGCTACGCTGCTGCTAGGATCCTGCTGCTGCTAGGCTTCTGCGGCTCCTAGACTGCTGCTAGGCACTCCTGCCTGCTGCTGCGGCGGCGTCGGCGGCTGTCTTGTTTGCTGCTGCCTCGGCGTCGGCGGCTGTCTTGGCTGCTGCTTCTGCGGCATCGGCTGCTGTCTTGTCTGCTGCTGCTTTTGCGTCGGCGGCTGTCTTGGCGGCGGCCTCCTCGGGGGTTTCTCTCTTACCTAGAAATCGGTTACACGTCACATGACGTAGAACGTACACCTGTATGGATACACCTCAACTCGCCACGCGTGTCGACAAACGCCAATTGGACATCGACGTCGTCCACGTGTCACTACTCCGTTAACGTCTCAGAGTGTGCAGTTGCATGAAATTCTGTCAGCATTCCGGCATGGCGTACAAGAGGTGTAGCACAAACATAAACATTACATGACTAAACTTTGCACACGAAAATATTGGTGGGCCTGTAAAGTTTGCTCTTAGGTGACATTTTTGATGATGTATGCCTACGAGCAGTGTGGCATTATTATCAGCAGCAGCGTATTGTTATATCCAGTGCAGGACGAAGACCTGTGCCAGCGATTTCCAATTACCCCTGCATTGCCTCAGTTGAACCCATCCTATGCCTGCAAATTTCCTAATTTCATCGCATCACTTAATTCTTTGTACTCCTCGAATGCGTTTTCCTCTCCTGGCGTCCCTTCTGCAACACTCAATAGAGCAACTGTTATCGGTGCTCCATACTGCATCACCTGCCCTGTTCTATTTCTTCCTTTTAATGCCAACTAGAGCATCGCCTACCCCAGTTTGCTCGCTAATCATTACCGCTGTCGTCTTATCTCCTAAAATTACGCCTATTGTTTTTCGTTCCATCGTTTCTTGCGCGGTCTACGTCTTCAAGTCTTTTCATTAACCTTCAACTCCCTGCATCATGAATTATTGTCAGTAGAATGCAATGCTTTCCTGTTCAAGGGTACAGTGAGTGTTGAGAACAGTGAAATAAGATCTGCCAAAGCGTTTGCCTGTACACGCGCTTACGTCACAGAGCACAGTGGCGACAACATTATGAAAACATGCCTTACGCCACCGTCAGAGCAAAACAGCAGAGCTAAGTTCGAAGCTCTTACGTGTGTCTGCGGTGCAGCCCGTTACAGTTACCACCAGCAGGACTACTGATGTTACCACCAGCATTGCCGATGTTCGTCTTCGCTTTCCTTCCAACAATTGGGGCAACTACACGGCTGCTCGCGCTTTTTCTTCCGTCACCAAGGCCCAGCAGATGTAGCAAATCGACCACGCAGGTATTAAAAAAACATCGATTATTTTCTCGCACACATTGCTGCAAGGGTTACGAACGGAAGTAACTCATATCTCCCTAATGGCACGTTTATGCGGCTTCAAAATGTTGCTCTCCGTGCTGCCCAATCAAGCGTTACCTTACGAAACATATTATCGTGCAGTAATGAGTTACGCTAGCAATGTACTGCTGATATGCAATAGTCTCGAGTATTCGGTTGCCCTCCTCTAGGATGAGGTGACGTGGCTCCAGCACTCAGAATCAGAGTAGTGGCAATTTGGCCGCGTTCTGATGTCTACGAAGGAAGCCACTAATTGAAACACGGCAAGTTGCGAAATTGATGCAGACGCGAATAAAAGCAAATGGGTCATACGCGAAACAATGTTACTCTTTCTCGCTTTGTTTCGTTTATTTTTCTTTTTCATCTATATACCATTGGATTTGCCTGCGAATTGACTGCTTACAGATTATTTGCTCAAGGCTATTATTACATTCTGTTCTCAGTACAGTGTTAACGGAAACCAGTATTGTGAAGAAAGAACAAAATTGAACTAAAACATGCAATCACAAAATAAAATAAAATATACTCTCAATTGCACCCGTGTTCACAATCCAAAACGTCGCATTGTTAATAAAAGGCCCACATGAACCCGATAACGTCCAATGAATATTATATGTTTTATTTTTTGTTATGGTTTTCATTTCTACTTCTACTAGGATAACAGCACCATGTAATTTCAAGTACTCGCTGGCAATCAATAATTTATGCTCTCTACTCAACACGGGGTGTTTTGACATACTATTGATCACATGTAATAAGAAGTGAAGCTCCTTGAAGTTTCAAATACATTGATGGCAACGCAAGAAATGTTTCATATAAACACAAAATTCATTTCTGTATGAAAACGGGACTGTTAGTTCATAAATGTGCGGATGTCTAAATGTAACTGCTCTAGCGTTTTCTTTTTTTTTCTTTTTTTTCCTTTTTTTTCCTTGTCACCGCACCATCGAAATGCGGTCGCCGTGGCCTGGTTGGAAGTTGCGAGCTAGAGCTCAGCATTTGAACGCCATGCCCACTAGGCTACCACAGCGGGTTCTGCCTGCAGTCGAAACAGAGCAAACAAAAGCCGTGACGTCGCTCCTTACCACGGGCTCCTTCCGTCCTAGGTGCTGCTGCTGCGCGGCCGGCGGCTGTGTTGGCTGCAGCTTCTGCGGCATCGGCTGCTGTCTTGTCTGCTGCTGCTTTTGCGTCAGCGGCTGTCTTGGCAGCAGCCTCAGCGGGGGTTTCTCTCTTACCTATAAAACGGTTACACGTCAAATGACGTAGAACATACATCTGTCTGCGTACACCTCACCTCGCCACACGTCTCGACAAACGCCAATTGAACATCGATCTCGTCCACGTGACCTTACTGCGTCAACGTCTCAGAGTGTGCAGTTGCATGAAATTCTGTCGGCATTCCGGCATTGCGTGTGAGAGGTGTAGCGCAAACATAAACATTGCATGGCTAAAATAACCCGCCGCGGTGGCTTAGCGGCTATGGCACTGCCCTCCGGATGAAATGACTCCGGATGAAATCCCGGCATTGGCGGTCGCTTTCTGATTGGGGCGAAATGCGAACACGCGCGTGGGCCGTGAATAGGGATACATTAAAGATCGCCTCAGGTGGTAAAAATTTCCGGAGTCCCACACTACGGCGGGCCTTATAGTCGGATACTGCTTTTCGCATTTAAAACCTCTGTATATGTATATGTTTAGGCATGATTGGAATTTTGACCTGTGTGGTGCCTAAACATAAACATCTGGCCCACCATGTCAATGACATCCCCGAAACAAGGGAACAGCACGTCACCAGATGCAAGTTCAGTGTTTTGTCCGTAGTGGGAGAAAAATGTGATACCAGAGCATCGCACGAACATATTGGTTTGAGATCCAAATTCGATGAGACTGGTCAAATAACAAATCGAGACAACAAATTCGCGTATAGGCTGCCTAAATCTGAAGCATTGTCCTTGAATGACTGGATGTTATTGATCGAAGGTCATGTGAGCCGAGCGTTCAGTCAGTAAACGACCCTATGTACAGTAGCCGCAACTCTCATGCAGCCAAATCACACGGAAGAGTCCTCATTTGTATCCATCTTTCTCTCGAGAGACACCAGTAAGTGATGTTCTTCCTCACATGCGAACCGAAAAGAATATTTGACAATTTCAAACAGTGAATTCTCGAACCCAATACGAGTCAAATAGCGCGGACTATTGCACGGCTATTGTAAATTTCGAATAATCACACACTGTTCCAGGAGTACTAAGACTAGCACCAGTTTAGAGATCTCTGTCCTGAGATCTCTAAACTGGTGCTATAGAAATAAGTTATAAAAGGCAAAGAATTTAACCACGGGGCCGTATTCTGTAACGCTTCGGTTTTCGAAGGATTCGGTTTGGCGGTGGCGTCACATTGGGGCGGTCCGTTGACGTAATGAAAACAAGTGAAAGGACAGAGACCAATCGACGCGAAGGTTTCTTTTTGTGGCAGTGAACGTCACAAACCGAGTAAAAATATAGCAATTTACGAGCGCTTCTTGGTAAATAAAAATAATTTGTTCATGGTATTGATGAGGTTTACGTTTTTCATCATGAAACGTGTGTGAGTTGTACTGGCGGTGAGTGACTTAACGAATTTTGTTTACTTCGGTTGACCCATTTATGCCGCTAGGTGGGACGTCGTACGCTAACGTTGCGTTGCGGCCAAAATACACACTCAAGTTCCTCACACAGTCGGAGCGCTGTCTCTTTTGAGAATCTGAATTGTCGCCGATATCCCTCGTCTGTCATCTAAAAGGGGTCTTGTCGACGTCGAGGTTGTCGTTGTCTATCACGGAGGCTCGCTAAAAGCACGATAACAGGCGCCACAGGCACCGCACACGCCGTCATTTTGCTCCGAGTGCCGCGATCTCACCCGTGCACACGGCACGCACAGGCTCTGCACACGGCACACCGCGCTTCGGATCAGACCGAAGCAGCGCGCGCTGCGTCGCATCGTAGCAGACGACAAATTCGGTTTCCGCGTGACTGACATATGCGTGACGTCATCAAAAAATGCGTTCGCGCCCTGAGGCGATGGCGTCACCCAGGCGGCGACCAATCACTGCACGCAAACCGAATCCTTCGAAAACCGAAGCGTTACAAAATACGGCCCCAGATTAACTGTCCGGTTGGCTACTCTGCTCAGGGGGAAGGGCAAAGGCCAGAACAGAAGACAAAATAAGAACAAAGTTCATCTGAACAAGCGCGGGGAACGCAACTGACAACGACTACAGTTTTTTTTTTGTTCAGTTCCGGTGGTGTTGCAAAACACACTAGTACTTTCAGAGCAACTCGGGCCGATGTCAGCTGGGACCAAGGTACAAGAATTATCTTTTCCGTAACAGGATCGTTGTCAAGCTTGTCGAACATTGTACAGAACGCTTTGTTGGACCACTGAAACGAGTACAATCACAGAGACGGTACGCAGTTATTTCTTCGCGCTCACAAAGTTCACATTCGTGACTTTTGGCCGCTGCAGAAGGAGTAGGCATTGTTTAATTCTACTCCATGCCATAAACGACATGTTAGAGTTACGTCCTTAAAATGTGCAGCCTCATACATCGGCGTTCCAGTTGACCATTTCTCAGAAGCCACCCTGTACCAATTTTGGGCGATATTAATTCCAATTTTGCTACGGCAATGTACCTTTTAGCAGATTTGGGGGCCGGATATGTCAAGAGTGGTGGTAGACTTAGGAGTTTTTCAACGCAGTTTCGCAATTTTGATAAGCGTGCTAAGCAAATCATTACAACTGGATGCCTAGACATAACGATTTCTTATGCACGTATAATTCCAGCTTCTTCCAAAATCCACCTAAACAGGCGGAACAACACTTTCTCCCGTAGGCTATTTAAAAATCGGATTTGAACAAAAATAGAATGGGTGGTAGCACCAAGTTCGTGATTATACGAAGCCCTCTGTAAAATAAAGAAAGGGCCTTTGGGCACAACATTCAGTCAGAAAAAATTAAAAAACTTAGTGATGTGGCGAAGTGAAATGAACGCTTAAATATTTTTACGCTCCTGAAGCAGTAGTTATGTTGTAGCAGTGAAGTTGCAGAAAAATTAAAGAGGTGAGGCTACATATTAAAGAATGTATTATAATGTCATGTCCATCAAAAGCTATACAAGAAAAATGAACAAAGTCCGATGTGCCGTAATGACTAATTTAGCAGAGTCTTGGAACGACGGAAAAAAATAGATTATGGGATTTTACGTGCCAAAACAACGATCTGATTATGAGGCACGCCGTAGTGGGGGACTCCGGAAATTTGGACACCTGGGGTTCTTTAACGTGCACCTAAATCTAGGTACACGGGCGTTTTCGCATTTTGCCTGCATCAAAATGCGGCCACCGTGGCCGGGATTTGATCCCGTGGCCGGGATTCGATCCCGCGACCTCGTGCTCAGCAGCCCAACACCACAGCCACTGAGCAACCACGGCGGGTTTGGAACGGCGGAAAACTGAGGGACTTAGTAAATGCCTATCTGCGGGCGAGCGAATGATCGGGCATCAAGATGCCCCTTTGCATTTATACGTACCTACGGCCTTTTTATAAGTTTGTAATGGCTTCTTGAGTAAACCACTTACAGAGTGCATTGAAGTCAGCACTTTATTCGCTCACAGATGGCACTTATCTTTGCGTTCATTCCTCTCTCCCAATCTTACTTCTCGGTTATGCTTCGCTAAAGCTTCACCTTGGCATGGTACTCAACAGTTGAAGACCCAGTTAACTTTACAAAGTGTGCAGCTCCAGCTTCTACAGTAGGCATTCATCACCTGGTAATGCTTCGCCCAGGAATGCTTGATGCTCGGGAGAAAGATTCTCAGAGATGCCAAGCTAAGAACAAATTAAACACTGATAAATGTGTCGGCATATGGACGACATGTTGGCTAAGCCACTATTGAAATTTAAGCATGAGGAGCGAATTCATGCTTTTATTTAAACAAGCATCTGTGCCGTAGGGCTAAGATTCTGAGAAAAAAAGAAGTCTGAGAATACCTAACTAAACGAAGAAAGAGGGTCAACGCAGGGATTAACCGAACCAGAAAACTCACCATAAGGTTTTGCTGTGGTGACAGCCAGGCAAATAAAGCCGAAGACGGCAACCAACTGCAAGAACTTCATGTCTGGATGCAGAGCTGCTCCCTTGTCTATCCTTGTATATAGTAAGGACAGGTTAGACTGTCGTCCGGTGAATGCGACCCTGTTTCAGCGAACTCAGCACCAAATCTGTGGTCTCTCTGCACGAACTCGCTTGCCTATACCTTTTACGGGACGAGACACCTCGGGTACACCGCGGACACGGTGAAAGCTGCCTACAAAGCTGTCGTGCGTTGATGTCTCCTTTGACGATGAGGAAGGCGCAATGAAGAAGGCGCATGCTCAATGCGTTCTTTTATATTCATCACAGCCATCTTTATTTTCATCTGCGCGGCTGGTTAATGCATCTGGCATGATGCAGCATTAAAAAACCGGTGAGTCTACCTGGCGCCAGTGCCTGTACAGTTGTGGGCGGGGACAGACTCGCGGTAGCTGTCGGCGTTCAGACTATTCTCGTACGATGCAGTAGAAGGAACTTCTTTTTTCATGAAAAACAAGTTACATCCGGTGCGTCGCACGAGAACGCCAGACGAATCGTTCGAGTGCGTGTAATACAGATGGCGTTTTTCTGCATACCATGTACATGCGTATGCTCTTGCAAATTTTTATAACATCACGCAAACATCAAGCACACGGCGTTTCAGCTGCCTTGTGTAGAGGCGAAGGGCCGCGGGATCGGGGAAAGTATGCCCGAATGTGCAGGGTAATTTCCACTTCTAATGTATTCTAAGCATAGTCGACAGCTGGGCGAGCTGCTACTGATTCATCTTTTTTAACAAACGGCGTAGTGGGACAGGACACGAGTAAACAAGTGAGACAGTTGCGTGCGCACTAACAACTGATTTATTGAGAGCACGTTATCTATCCACCTAAAATAGTCTCCGGCCTAGGGGACGTGTCACCATCAACGTTATCAGCGTAGCAAGAAAAACATTCAGAGAAAACCTTTAAAAAATCAGCACACACGTGGAAGGCCGCATGAGTCAACGGTAGTATGTGGAACATAGGTGCAGCTGCAGCGGAACAAGATTAGTCCAAGAAACCGATCACCTGACCAGATAAATGGCGACACGCGACGCTGTTGTTCCCTAGCACGCCGAAAACAACAGTGAATCATGTGGCACTTTAGATACCAGTGTGCACGTGAACAAGAGCGCAGCGTGCCGCGATTTCTCTGATTCGTTGATCGGCCACTACTGCTAATATTTTTCTGTTGTAGCTGCTCGTATACTTCATGTCAGATAGATTCATGTCAGATGTAGTCTGCTGTTCTGTTCGCTTTAGCAGTGGCCCTCGCCGCTAAAAGACTTCGAACACGCTGCGCGGTCGACGCTCGGGCGCTATTGACACGTGTACTTATTTATTCTCTTCTCGGGGACTGCATTTCACCCACTAATAACTTGAAGTTATCGCTCAGCGCAAGACGCGCCTGCATGATTGGAACATACTTGAATGTTATCGGTCGTTATTTTTCTCTTCGAAAGCTTGCACTTGAGCGTTCGCCTGGCGAGGAACCGTGCTATGCATCCGACCAATAGGCATATTGTCACTTAATGCTACCCTATTCCGCGGACCTACTTCGAGTGTCATAGAAGCTGGATTGTCTATTTCATGTCACATGTATAGGGCCAGTGCAGCAGCCGAGCATAACTTCGACGGCTTAAGGGCGCACTCTCATCGACGTTGGTACCAGTTCGTCGAGATTGTTGAGATGTGACCCGGTCTGTAGGGCTGGCAGCGGAGTGAGACGTGGTAGTCCCGTTATGGCCCACATAGCTTCGTGATTATTGGCCTCAAGGCGAGTCCATTCTGTCTTCGTGAAGTTTTGAAACTTGACACTGTAGACGAGTCGTGGTTGCAGTACGGAATGGACAAGAAGGCGAGCCATGTCGGTGCGCGCTTTACCAGATTTCTTCGCAATACGACGTATCCACTGTATCGTTTCCGCGGCCTGTTGCTTTGCCTTCTTGACCCATGTTCCCGCAGATCCGGAAGCATCCAGAAGGCCGAGTACACGGATAGTTGAAGCCTCGTGTAGTGGCTGCTGATCCAGATTTAACTGAATAGGCCGGAGTGCCAGTACACGGCGCCCATACTTGTTCGCTACTGGTATGTACGTGTCTAGTCCTTCGAAATGTTAAGCCCTATCTGAGCACACCAGTTGTGTGTTTAAGTTCAAGGACGAACTGAACAAACGGTGATGTTATCCGCATACATTATGTATTGCGCATTATGTGTCGTTGCTGGCTTCCAAGCTAGAGAAATGAGGGCGATGTTCAAAAAGACCGGTGCGAGCACAGATCCTTGTGGGGCACCGCTATGTGCGATGAACTCACCTGCTGCGTGGTCAGCCAGGCGAATGGAGAAGGTACGAGCCTGCAGGAAAACTTCGACGAACGAGCAGACACAGCTAGGGAACTGAGGCCAATGCAGAATTCGAACAAATGCTTCGTGACTCACATGGTCATACGCTTTGCGAATGTACATTGCCAGAATAGTGCGAATTATTCGGCAGCAGCCTCCGATGTCAACCATAAAAGAAAGGTACTCAAGACTATCCTCAGTGCCCAGATGTGGACGGAACTCGATTTGGTCAGGATCGTACCAGGAGTATCGCTCGAGCCACCAAGTAATACGTGTCGCGAGCATACGCTCCCTCAGCTTGCCTAACATTGAGGTTAGCGCTATTGGGCGCATTTAAGCGACATTGTCCGGGAGCTTACCGGGTTTGGGAATAGGGGTCATTTCATCATAGCGCCAAGAATAAGGAATGGCTCCTGTAGCCCAAGCGTCGTTTATGGCCTCTAACAGCATATAGAGAACCTTGCCTCCCGTATTTTTATTATGTCCATACGGGATGCCTTGCCCGCAGCTTCGACAGGGTTATGGCCGCTACAAATTCCGCCATAGTGAAGGCAGTTTGTATGCCATCGATTTCGGCGAGCGTAGGCGGCGTTCCTGCGTCCATGGGAAGGCTGTTTTGAACAATGAAAGGAGGCGGTGCTGTGCCCAAAGCAGGAAAAAAGGTGTAGGTGACCATCTGGGCGAATGCTGCTCGTGTCTGGCCAGATGCTAACAGCGCGCAGGCTGTGTGTTCTGAGGGCGTCGACCGCTTTACATGACATGGAAGGTGCGCCAAATAGAGGCATTGGACGACGAAGGGCCAATGGAAGAGCACCAGTCTATCCAGCGGCCACGTTGTAAGCGGTGTTCATGGCGCCTAGGTGCTGCAGTAAGGCGTTGTGCCTCCACCCGAAGGGCATTTGATGAAGGGTCACTTTCCGATGCAACTTCTGCTTTGCCGCGCGACGCCCAGAGCCGCAGAAGTTCCAAATCTGGAGCGGTTAGAGAATCATGAACCTACGATGTACGGGCTGCATCAACTAGTGCCCAACTGATACAATGGGGCGAGTCCTGCATTGAGCTGGATACAGTGTTTTCTGATACCACCCTATATCAATCCCAGTCCACAACTCGACACAGCCGGCGAAGGCGACCTGTTCCGCTCGAAGATAAACGAAGGTGAATCGGATAGTGGTCACTACCCCAGCAGTGGAGTTCACATGACCACGAGACGGTCGTCCTTTCCAGCCACCAAGATAGGTCCGGTGAGTGTGGCGGCGCGCTGGTTGGTCACGCCGACAAGTAGGCACTGACACATTATTAAGCAGCGTGAATTGGCCGTCCATGAATGTGTCCAGCACATACGTACCACGCGCACTGGAAATGGCCTAACCCCATGTGGTTTGGGGCGCGTTAAAATCCGCTGCGGCCATAATGGGGCAACCAGGATGTTTCTGTCGTAGGTATGCCAACCAGCCGAGACACAACCGAGCCGCACGACCACTGTAGGGGCGTGCATAGAGCAAAACGATGATAACGTCCGTGTGTTGGAGACGAACCAATACGGCCACGACTTCTTGCCATAATGCGCATCACCGTGAACGATCAACACGGGTCTCATAAAGGGTGGATCGTATATAAGCTGCAGCCTTACCTGAAGGGCTATCAGGCGTAGCACTCCTATGGTCCTGCACTGAAGGCGATTAGTATGCCACAAATCCTGAAATCAGTGGCAGGCCGTTAGTTTCTTGAAACAGTAGAGACCAAACACGCTGTTTCCCATACAGGAGACGCTGGCGCAGCTGTCTGACCTTCCCGGCGATGCCGCGGCCGTTCCACTGTAAAATGCCTTATGGCGCCGTTAAAGCCATCATAGGTTGAGGTTGGCGACTAGAACCAAGGTGAAATGCTGGAGCTGTTGCGCAATGAAGCGCAAGAGTTGTTGGATGAAAGAGACTTTGACATAGATGCTGGGTTAACCACATGAGCAGGATTGGACGTCGACGACGAGTGCGATGACCGCGCTCCGTCATGACGACGCTGGAGCAGTGTACGGCGTTCCTTGAAACACTGGTTTCTTTTTTGAGAGCAGCCAGGCGAGCTTCGATCTCGAATTCTTCATTCACCAAGGGAAGCGGTGTGTCTTCTATCGATTGTGATGCCCGGTGCCGTTGTGGTCGCGAAGTGGATGCCCTAATAGCTGCGCCATATGTAGGTTTGGTCTCATCACTTGTCGCTGTACTTGTTGTTGTGACCTAGCTAGCGTATTCTTCCAGCGATGCCAGAACGGCGTAACGGTTGTGCACAGGGACTTGTTTCATCAATGGACCTTGATGGGTGCTTGATTGCTGCCCAGAGCAGCATTGTCGAGCTTTCTTAGTAGCTTTCATCTTTGTAGGGCATGTCCTGGAAGTGATGTCATGATCGTTTGCTTGGCATAGGCAACATCGAAACGATGCTGAAGAGTCAGGCTCCGTGGCGTCGTCTGTACGTGGAAAGGAGCATGATGACTCCATATGTCCCTGTGTTCAGCAGGAGTAGCAGTACACAAAGGAGGGTTTGAACGGGCGCGGGCGCAGTACGCAGCCGTTGTACAGAATACTCTCCTCATATTGGTTAAGCCTACTACGTTAAGGTGGGGAATTAGCACCTTGAAGCGTGATTAGGCACGTGCGACCGTTACCTAGGTAGCGAGCAGCCACGACCTTGTGCGTGGGACATGATAGTTCTTGCAGGAGCTTTTCAGGCTCTTCGTCATAGTCAAGGCTATTAACCACACAGTGCCTTAAATCAGCACCATTGGCGAGGTACGCCTGCAGTGGAAGGACACATTCTTTTTAGACTGGAATCTGTTGCAGTTCTTCTAGCTTTTAAACTAGTACCATAACAGACACCCATACTGAGATGGTATTGGTAGGTTAGTGTAGGGGCGAAACCTTGAAATCCCGACGTCCCGTGGCAGGCATCCAGAGCCGCTTGAATGGTACGGTTGGGCAGAGTGGCCATGTCGTATATAGCACGAGGCTTGATAACCATTTTCTACCCATGTTATCATTGGCAACACCGGAGGCGTATTGTCGGACGAGGGGGTAGTCCTTGTGATGAGCGAAGTTTTTTTGGCGCCGCTGGAGCTGCATTTCCATAAGCTGGAAGTCTAGTAGGGTCCACCGTTCTCTTGGCCAAGGTGTGCGCCGTGACTGCAGGGCTGCTGTGCTCCATGCTGGTGGTATTCGTCCTTAGGTTAATTTCTTCGCACGATGCGAAGAAATGCGACCCTCCCCGAGATGAAGATGCTCCTGGCAAGAATGGCCATTGCATCGGTAATGCTCTGGATCTTCGACACAGTGGACACCAGCTTCAATGCTCCGTGCCGAGGCGGCGAGTGCAGTGGGGGCACTCGCACTCGCTTAGCCGCACAAGAACTTGGGCTAGACGTCGCAGCAGGAGGGTGTAGATGCCGAGAAACCCTGTAAATAGGCGCCAGTAGTGATTATGAACGGCCAAAGCGGCTCACAAAAACAGCGCTCCAGTAGCCGGGAAAAAACCAACAAACGGGGCGAAAATTTGGAGCTACCATCGATGGTTCTATCCGTTGTCTGTTGTCACGGAAGGTTGAGTAATCTGATTGTATGCACGACTTTATTGATTGTATGCAATCTGATTGTATGCAGCGACGTAAGCGACTCTTGGCCTAGCCTTCAGCCTTACTTCCTGAGATTGTGCCATAGGATCTTCTCCAGCAGACCACGCCGAGTTCTTGGACACTTCGGGCTTGATATGCGTTCCTCCATTTTGGGTAATCGGGTACTCGAGTTTCATTTGCTGACCTCGGGCCAAGCCTGCTGTGACAGCTGTTGAACTTGCGAAACAGTAATGGCAGAACAGCTTCGCCTTGCGATCACTCCGTTGGAGGGCACTTTCAGTTGCCTTTCAGGCTGGCTGGAAGGTTGGCTGCCTGGTCGACATGGACAATAATATGCCGCAAATCAGGGCACCACTGTCTTCTTTTCGCGCGAAAACTGTACTGCCGGACCAGTTCCATTCGTCGTCTGTTTGCACTGACACATGTCCAGCCACTGTCATTGTCGTCAAGCAGCATGTTAAGCTTGCGTCTATTGAGCCGAGATTGTCACCTGCAGCCCGTGCAACGGCTGTGGCACTGGGAGCCCCACACATGTCATTTGCAGAGAGACTTGGGTCAGAGTTAAACCCAAGTGGAGGTTTGCACTGCTGCTGAAGCTGCTGGTGTGGCTGTTCTTTTCGGACATGGTTATGTCCATAAGTACTTGAGTGACTGTGGAAGTTCGGCTGCTTGCTTGGCTGGGAAACCGCTTGCTTGGCGGGAAGTTAAAGCCTGCTGGTCCCTTGAAACCGTGTGTTGGTGTTGGTTGCACTGGTGGCTGCGTATCAGACACTAGGGGTCTGTGCAGGAGGGATGCTTGGCGTCGGGGCTCAGGCCATACTGTTTCACCAGCTCGAAGCCTTCCAGCTGGTACTTGTTGTCCTCCTACTGCATGTTGAACAGGCTGGCTTGCCATACAAAAGTCGAGACAAACTTCTCCCAGGCTGTCCTGTGATAAAATCAGAGACTGGGTCAGTGATGACGCAGAAATATTTCTTGCCAATGCACTCTTTTAAAAAAGCTATGCTTCTAGATCGTGTTATTTTTTACACTGCCAATCTTTATCATTCAAACCCACTTACAAACAAGCTGCCATAGTTTTTTTCGGTTTTTTAAGCACTATTATACTATAAATGATTACGGCACAAGTCCAAAACAAATGCATTATCCGGTCAGTGAAAGCGCACCTGAGGTTTTTCTTTTTCTTGACCTTAGACAATTATTTTAGTTGCCTGTAGCAAATAGCGTAATTGTCGTTCTTGAGCTGAATTACTTGAAGCAGCGGATTTCACTCGCGCAAGAAATCTGTGGGGTCTTAAGCGCTTTAGGAACAAAGGACACAGTACACAGTACTGCAAATACACCACACGGCATTCATTCTTACAATGACCCAGCTAGCCGAATTACACAACGGCTAGCTGGCTGTTGGTAGTTGTACCCTCCTGGACTTATTCATCACAATCATTTCCGTTCATCCAATACAGGCAGGCGCTCTCGAGGCTGCGATAAGTGATCATTTGCCCGTTTATTTGGTCTTGGACAAACCATTTATAGAAAGGAGTCACATTCCCCCGGCTACTCATATTCAGCAAATAAATCAGTATACACTGTCGTCTTACACAGCGGAAGTTAATGCATTAAAATGGAACAACTTGCTCCGCTGATCTAGCGTATGACTGTTTTATTGTTACTATGTGCTCTGTGTACAGAAAACACTTTCCTTATAAGGCCTTAAACAAACCTGAGCGGGCCCGCATACATTGAATTGCTTCTAGGATAGTTAATATGATTAAAGAAACGAATAGGTTATATCAGGTGTTCCTGGTAACGCGAGATGTGAGCGCATTTAACGTTTTTAAGGTTTACATAAATAAACTTGCTAAAATACAAAAGCAAGTTAAACATAGTTATTACTTTATTATGTTTGATTGTGTTACTGACACTAAACACATCTGGAATAAATTCAATTTTATCACTTCTTCAAAAAAAGCCAGCAGTGATTAGGCGGGCTCTTAATTTATGATGAAATATACAAGGGCAAATATGCATATATAATTTGCGAACAAGTTTAAAGAGTACTTCACTTCATTAGTTGATAGCACTCACTGTCAAGATTCATTAGATCACTTACCTCTTCCCCTTAAAAGATTCGCTATTTGCTCATCCAACAGATCCACAAGAAGTCATTAATGTGTTTCAGAGTTCAAATAAGTAACAGTGAGGACATAGATGGATTAAAATTGGAACCCATGATCTTTGTTTTAGATCTTATCTGCGCCACTTTAGCACACATACGTATATAACCTTGCTTTAGACACAGGTGTATTTCCCGAGAAAACGGAAACCGCGAAAGTCACAGTCATTTACAAAGGTGGAGATAACAATTATTTGGGTAATTATAGAAAAATTCCAATTTTGCCAATATTTTCCAAGGGGCTTGAACGATTGCTATATACAAGATTGTCTAAGTTTTTTGATCAACACAACGTCATTACGTCGTCACAGTATGGCTTTCAGTCTGGCGTTTCAACAGAAATGTTTTGCTTTATGAAAAAGAATTATTCATAAAGAACATAGAAGCAAAAAAACTTGAACTAGGAATATAGTTAGATTTTTTGAAGGCATTTGACCGATTTCATCATAATACTATGTTAGAAAAAATATATTGTTATGGCATTCGCGGTGTCATTTGAACTCATAAAAAGTTACTTACCAAGTCGGCATCAGTGTGTATCTATTAACGGAGAGTCGTCACTGTATAAAGGTGTTAGGAATGGCGTACCACAAGGAAGTATATACTGGTGCCCCTTTTATTTGATACTTTCTATAATGATATTGTATGAGTTGACAGCTCTGTAGATTGTCATTTATGTGGATGACACGTCTGTATTTTTTTCTGGTGAAGCCATTGACAGCCTTGTTGAATCTGCTAATGAAGTACTAAACAAAATATACCTGGGGACTGTTAAAAACTCGCTACACATAAATTGCTCTAAGACTAAAACTGTACTGTTCTGAGCGAAATCAAAATCTTGTATACCATCTCAAATATTATTTCTCAACAGTAATAAAATCGAACTTTCCCCATCCGTAAAAACACTTGGTGTTATCTTTAGTGAATACTTGTTATGGGATTATCATACTCAGCACATCAGTCATAAACATTCCAGAGTGTTAGGCATATTGCGTAGGTACCAACATATACTACTTGTTCATCAAAAGCTTTTAGTGTACAATGCCTTTTTTTTCTTCTCATCTACATTATTGTTATTTGGTTTGGTCAAGAGGCTCTGAAAAATCTTAAAATGCTTTAGTCACCCTGCAAAAAAATGGATTACGGTCTATTGAAGGTGTCTCTTTTAATGCGCACACCTATGAATTGTTTCAGAAGTTCGGAATCTTGCGAGTTGATTATTGCCACGAATACGAGCTGTTGTCGGCTTTTAAATCTGAAATACGCAGATGCAGTACGCTCATACGTAATTTAGCTACTTGCAACCTAATACAGCCTGCCGTCCAACTCGACATACATAGATTTGGTACGTACCACGTCCTCGAACTAACTATGGGGTTCAATTTCTTCGTTCCTGTCTTCCAAATGTACTAAATTGGTGTAAACTAACAAGTGAGAACTTGAGTACTTTATCAAAAACAGAGTTATATAATGCGATGTGTTTATGTCAACAATTATATGGAACATCTGGTATTCGTGTTATGTAAATGTTTTATTCGCAATTTCTTGTGAAAGACCACATATATATATATATATATATATATATATATATGTATATATATGTACTTTCATATAGCGTTGTTTTCTGCTCCCTGTGCTTGTTTTTTTAGGGGTGATAGGGCTCGTGAAGCTGCTTCTATGCAGCTTTTCTCCCGTCATACCCAACCACAAATGCACATTTCTCATGTACCATGTTGTTTAATAAACTCAAACTCAATGAAGCATGCCTATGAAATGAACTAATGAATCGAGGAAGTTCGACTCACTGTGCAAGGATATCAAGCGAATATGTTCGTCCTTGCCGGGACACCATCACCTAAGCCGTTCCCGCGTGAAGTCTCGCAAACGGAGTCGCATACAAGCGAACACGAAAGCGTCCGCGGAGCGCATCGTAGAGTGTGCAGTCTGACCGCGACAAGGTCCCGCTGCCAAAAAGAAGGAATCTAGTTTCTCTTGCGCCAGAGCTTGCCCGCCGTCAAGTGGCAGTAGCCTTCGAACACTAGCGCCATCTTTCGTACATCCGGTGCTGCACATGCTACGCGGAGAAGCTGTATTCGAGGAGAGAGAGAGAGAGAGAAGTGACTTTATTTGCACCCGTCAAATAAATGACGGGGTAGAGGCTTCAGCCTAAACCCACACTCATCCTCCCTAACCGTCGACCGGGATCCCTTAATTGGGACGCAGCGGCGGTCAGGGCGAGACCGATGACTTGCCGTTGAGCATTCGAGGAAACACGAGAGAGCCGAGCATCGCCACAAATCGAAATGATTATTCTACTATTCTAAAAAATTCACTATTTTTAGGCACTTAACCGAACATACTGAAGTTTTTCAATTGTAGCCAGTGAGTCAGGAAGGCATATCCATTAGGAAAGACTTCTAAAGATCGCACGGTTTTTGATATATGCGCCGTTAAACTAGCAGTAAAAATGAACTATTCTATTACTATTTTAAAGGGGCACTGAAGGACTCTTTATGGAAGTGGAGAAGTTATGTGACCGCGCAGTAGCGACAACAACAACAAGGGCTGTTCTAGACTATTTGCAGAGCGCCGGACTGGCTTCGCGACTTTAAGGAAACCACTCTGTTACGTGCCTATTGCATGTATGCATCCCCTCCTCCTGTCCATATTACCATATTTCTTCACTCTTTTTGTCTGATTTCATTATTCCTCTGTGAAGAGTAGCAAGCCAGAGCAGGCTAGCTCAGGCCGACCTCTCTGCTTTTCCTATAACAATTTTTTATCTCTCTCGTGGCTATGAAAGTTGCTGGCGACCGGGTTATTCTCCATAAATCGCTTCCCTCATTAAGCGACTCGCTCTTGATCAGAGCAGTATACAGAGCTCAACCATTCTTAGCAGTCGACGTTGCCCCCCTCGATCTGTCACCTGAACTCGGATATCTTTTATATTCGACAAGTATCCCCAAAGGTACAGGCCAACCACTTCTTTGCAGCAGTCCTGCCCAAAATAAAGAAATTAAGGGTTAACCAGGTGTCGACGCTAAAAAAGGCAAGGCCGAAGTACATAATTGTTCACAGGATTTCATTAATAAATGTTGATTATATATCTCTATTCTGTCTCTTTTTCATGTTCATTTTTCACTCATTTCGCACCTTATTCGTATCGTATTTCACGCGCTATTTCGCCAACATTGTCTTCTTTAGCTTCGACACTTTCATAACCCACTCTTTGTTTCCTTTACAGCGAAGCTGAATATGTCTAGGTTCTGGTGGATGGCTTCCGCGGACAAATCAACGCGTAGAACTACAAAGTTGGCCGATCCTGGTGCACAGAGGGTCCAAGCTCAATGGCACATACCCCTGTCATGTGGGCCAATCCTGGTGACGTGCAAAAATGCAAAAAGGGTCAAGCTCAATGGCACATACCCATGTGGGCTCTGGGACCTGTAACACGCCCTTGATCCACCCTTGTCACACGTGGGACCCAAAAAGACAAAAACTATGCGCCGGAACAATGATCGCTCTTTCCCAAACGCTAGTCTATGACGATGCGTGTCGAAACGTCAGTGATAAAACGTAATAGCTTACTAACCAATACCTGTGTCTCATTCTCTCATCATATAACCATTTCCCTAGCGACGCCATCAGTTGCCCCTTGGACTCGGTATAGGTAAGACCCACGTCGCTCGCTCCTAAGGAGAAGAGCGCTATTTCAAGGAGCGTTAGCGAGCTCAACAGCGCGCATGGATGCGAAAGCGACGAGAAGACGAACGCGCAGCGGCCCAACATGCTGTCGCCGATGGTGCAAGGCGGTTTTTCCGTCAAAATGGAGACCATTAATTTTCTGTCTCATGAAGACCTGCGGCGGTATTCTGTAAGAGTCCAATTAATGGACTTTTCAATTCGGCTGTCACTGATTGGCTGCTGCTTCACGAGCAGGAAGGAGACTCGCTGTCACCTTCCTGCTCGTGAAGCAGCAGTCCACTGCTGTTACAGTCCACTAATTGGACTCTTACAGAATACCGCCCCTGCACTGTGATACCTTGCACGTGCACTGTGGCCCAGGACAACGTAAAATAACAAAATTGCCACTTTTGTTCAGAGGTAACAGGATATCCAGATCCCATGTACCCCAAACCCTGGTGAAGTCCTCTAATAATACCTTGCCTTCAAAAACACAGGCAAACCAGGAGACGACACCGTGTTACCCGGCTCAGGCTCCTCGGGCGGCTCCTGCTCTACCGTGACGCACTTCCGCTCAGCGTTGCGGTATAATCCCTCGGCACAGTAGCACCCGTAGATGCAGTCGTACGTGCAGGCGGGGCCCAGGGTGTGCCTTTTGCACGACGTCTCGGCGCATGTGCTGCTCACACACTGCTTCCACACCTCGTTTTGGCCGCACAACTCGGGGTCGGGAAGGAACTTGAGCAACGGTGCACCGCCTTCACCGTCTTCTTACATGCGCCAAGGTGAAGCCGTTACATGATCTTTTTTTTGTCGTTTTTATTGATGGGTTGTTTGATTGTATCGTAAAAAGCAACACAGTAGCTATATGAGTCGCCGTAGTGTACAGCTCCGGATGAACTACAGTTACCTCGTACCGACACCCACTGTGCGTGCGATCTTCACGATTCTATAGTGAAGCTTTCTTTGCGAACCCTCCCAGACTTTCCTGACCGTGTCTGCTGGGCGCTGCTACTCACTCGTCGAATAAATAGCTTATGCTTAAAAAAATACGATTACGCGCCCGATGGTGGGGTCGTGCCTTGGGTCTCCGATGCAGCAAGAACCCGATGCTCTAAAAACATTAGTCCACAATCGCACGTAAGCTTCTACAGTGCCTACACCCACGAGCTCTTTGAGCCGGGTGTGTCACATTTTGTAGCATGGGTGCACGAGAGCCCATGCGAGCCCACTAGTTTATTTTAGTCAAAAGACGCAGGAACGAAATGAGCAAATTCGCCGCATTTTATTACGCACGTCACGAAAAGTTTCGTACAGATAAATTTCCGTTGGATCTGCAAATTTCAGCGTAAGTTGTTATGAGATCATTCCATTTGCCGTTTTGGTAGGTGATGGTGTCGGCCGCCTCCTCTGCCGCCGTTGTGCGTTGCAGCTATCGCCAGGAATGAGAAAAAAATTGAGAGCCCTTCGCCTATCGACGAAAGGAGGGTAAGCGAAGCTTGTGACAAGACGACGCTGTCGCAGGCGTTCCGCTTCGTTTGCCCTAAATTCAGGGCCGGCCGCACTTCCCTCAGATTAAGCCTCAACAACGCGCTCCCACAACTCGGGTTCAGCGGCTCTTCGCTGACGTTTCGCTGGGCTTCGAAAGCCCTCGCGCTATAAATGGCATGTGCACGACGAGCCCTTTCCCGAGCGAGTTCACGGCGCCTTTGCTCAAACGCAAGCTGCTCCTCGGCGGAACGGACAATGCAGGCCTTTCCATGCGAGCGCCGAAAGTGATCTTAGGCGAGGGAAGCCCGTCGGAGCGTGCGCCAAGCCCCCTTTCCTTTCCCTCCGCGTGACGCACCAAACGACCCTGATTGGCCGCGCGCATCACGTGATCCGACGCCGGGGCATATTTCCCCACACCTGCTCTTTCTTCATTTCCTTCCTTCCTTCCTTCTTTCTTCGTTCATTTCTTGTTTCTGGCTCATACCCGCATTGAAATGAGGGTATGCGGGTATGCTAGCGCCTGCTAGCTTGCAGAGGGAAAATGCCCTGTAACTGGAACTGGAGGTTGTGGGTTCGATTCCCACCGCCGCCGGGCACCCACTGGTTCAAATGTGTACACGCGTACCCCGGTCTGGCGTACGGCTTCCTTAGGGGTGATACGCTTGGGAAAGGAGCCTGCTCCCTAAAATTCCCGTCTGAACCTTCGTGAGCAAAAAAAAATGGTCATGTTTGAGCCGCTCCTACGGCGGCCATTCCCCGCGTGGCGTCCCAAGCCCGTTTTGAGGTGGCGACGCCTTCGAATTGAGGACACACACCGCTTTCCAAGCGTTGAGGTCCCATAATGGCCGAGCACCAGGCTGTGAGTCCGCTTGTACCTATTTAGCCGTTAGGTACCCGGGGGCAGCACTTGCCTCTCACAGCCGCGGCGGATACTCGTCAACAAGACCGTCTAGGGTTGGAGAAGAGGCGCCCGGAGACAACTCGGGAAATCTCTTTTGGGCGCTCTTTCGATATGTGAACCCCTATGAAAGCCGAGCACCAGGCAAGGAGACATCGCTACCCATTAGAAAACTGGTAGGTTCCCAGCGGCACAGGGATTGGAACTCGGTACCTCCCGCATACGAGGCGGATGGTCTGCCGATAGGCCACCGCTGCGGTTGATGTTCGAGCCGCTCTCATGACGGCCATTTCCCATGTGGCGCCCCAAGCTCCTATTGAGGTGAGGACGCCTTCGGGTTGCGGACACACACCTATTACCAAGCGTTGAGGTACCATAATGACCGAGAACCGGGCCGGGAGCGCGCTTGTGCCTATTTTACCGGTAGGTACCCAGCGGCAGCACTTGCCTCTCACAGCCGCGGCGAAACCTTTTCAACAAGGCCGTCTGTGGTTGGACCCAGACCGAACGCTGACCGCAGCGGTGTCCTAGCGGTAGAGCATCCGCCTATTTTACCTACCGGTAAAATAGGCGGATGGCCGAGCACCAGGCCGGGAGCGCGCTTGTAATGGCCGAGCAATAGGCCGGGAGCGCGCTTGTACGGTATAGCCTTCAACAACTTCGTATTTGATAACTGCACAAGTTGTTTGTCTGCTTTACATTTCTAAAAATTTTTTTAAATCTTCCATTGTGCGCCGCTGTAACCTCAGCTTTGGAGGGCCCAGGTTTTGCTCTTTTGCGCCAATACTGGTGCAAGTTTCTCTGGCGCCGGGGCTAGTTCTTCTGGAAACCTCAGGTGCTCTGTACAAAGCTCGGTCACCTTGTTTCGTAGATCTTGCCCGTAATCTGAAAGTGGAACAAACATGGTAACTTCATTGCTGCATTTTATGTTATTGCTATAGCAAATATCTCGAGAAGTGACCTGATGCGGGAACAAATAAGTAAAAGTAACAATCTATAATAAATGCATCACTTCTGAAACACCTTGCTCCTTGTTTGTCGCTACGATTGTGTTTCATCAGTGCTGTGTCAAATTAGCAAGAAATTTGGCTTTTCTGCATGGAACCTAGCTGTAAAGATAGAGAATTTGTTTGGGGGAGAATGCGTAACTGGGATAAAAAGCTGTTTGTTCCCACCAATTTCTGTCGCTTCAAAAATGTTTGCATGTGCAACCAATGCAGTGCACGCTGCTGTCCTGGCTCTATAACCACATCACGAGAAAAAAAGTTGCTCTTCCATGACCTGCAGTGCTATGCTGCTTACAACACTAGCTTGTGAATTGCTTGTAAATGCAATGTGAGCTGTAGTATTGTTGAGCACTTGTAGAGGAGAACTACTAGCTGAAAGACAGACATGATAAAGTTAAACTTGCCAAATGTAGCTGCCATCTTTAGTGGACACGCACTCATCATTCCATGACTGGCCTTGGATGTCTTGCTGTGCCAAGGCTGTGTTCCATCCTTTGTTGTTGCTTGCTCTCTGTTGGCATTTTCGTTGAAATTAAAGGCAGCAATGAGTGTTCTAGAAATGCAAATTTTCCCACAACGTTAATACTTAGCAGTATTTCGCAAAATTTGTAGAAAGTACTTGTCTGCCTAAAATTTATTAACGCATGTATGCTTACCGAGCCTTCATTTCCTCGTGTGTGTATGCAGTACAATTAGGAGCATCGCCCTTCAGGACACTATGGAAAGACTCCAGACAGTGTGTCTGCCTTTCTGGTGACAGCTGTCGGGTGTCTTTCAGAAGTACTGGGGCCATGACAATAGCTTTTACTTGTTTCTGAACTGGAGAGTCTAATGTGGGAAAAGATAGGACATATATCTTACTCGCTTCATCACAAGTATTGATAGACAACGTGCACAGTGTTAAATTTGATGCAGTGTGAAAAAGGTTCCTAATCTCAATTCAACGACAATGTAACTACACTGCACAGGATGCAGTGCCACTTCGTACTGGCAGATTACCTGTACTTACCAATTTTGAGCCATGACACTCTGTTGGATCGTCCATGGAGGCAACGGGGACAGAGAGTGCTATGTCCCTCATGGACGTCAGCAATGTGGTTTAGGCCACTTGTCCATGCCGCCACTAGCAGCTTTCCATTTCCTCTACAAGCACATGCGCAACCGTAAAGATGGTTCACGATAGGTTGTGTCCAGCTCAACAACTCACTGCATCCGGCCTTCCAGGAAGCAGCTGTCAACTTTCTCCTTAAGCTTGTAAAAAATTTTCACCATAATTGTTTAGTTCATCTCATGTGAACTTGCAGTATAGGTAGACAAAGAAGACTAGCTACAAGCATGAGTACAGAACGATATTTGAATACAGTGCACTCAAAATTCTTTCAGTGCACTATTTCTGATAGTTTAGGCGCAAATAGGTGTATATCTTTCTTTTTTCAAGGTACTAGTTACTTCATACCGAAAGGAACTGTCTACTGTTTTTTTAAGGACCTCCTCTTTTGTAATGCAATAGAAAGCTTATCGTTTGAAATGTGAACGTGCTGTGGTTTTGCAAGTAAGCAATCAAGAATTTTTCAAACGGAATATTTTGATCTGCATATCGTCTTAAAACTGCGTATGGACGCCCGAAAAACTGATTAGTTGATGCAATGGCAAGGCCATGGGGTAAAAGTGAGAAACTGGAAGCACATAAAGTTTCCGCAGAAGTCGTTACTTTGTGTAAAGCATTAAAATTTTGACTCTAACAGTCGTGCTCCGCACATAAGCTGCAAGTTTTTTTTTTTTTTGGCCACCTATAATCTCACGTTTTCTACAGGCGAAGTCTGAGTGGTCAATCCAAGCCTTTTGTGCGACCGTCATGGAGGCACTTTGTGGTAAGGAGTGTCTACACCGCTGTTGTGATGACGCCAGCATGCCTTAAATGTGCAACGAATTTTCGACAACCTGAAAACGACAGCGATCCTCGAATCCCTCACACAATGCTACTAGCGCTGTTGCACGTCGCGGTGTCTAGAAGGCACGAAGACGCATCGATGCACCACTCTGTCTGCACGATGGCAGTGCCACTTTCAACACGCGCTAGTTGAAGACAAGAAAGAAATCAATCTCTCCTGCTAAGAAAAGTTAGAAAAGCAGTTAAAATACAATTTCAGGAAATACAATAATGTATCCAAGCAAAATAACTCTCTTTGCACAACTTTTTGTATGCATAACGTTACTTATGTTGACTGCAATGTTTCGCCGTTGATAAACACAGAATGCAATTGTTGCCGCATTCTCGGACCCAAATCCAAAATAGAATTTCTTGTTTATGGGATGCCAGTATGCTCGTTTCCCTCCTTGGGGCACATAATCTTTTCATTCCCGCTACAATCGAAAGGCATGTTCCGAGTGGTAGACAAACCCTTTAATACAAATTCGTGAAGTATGATGTATGATGCCTTCTTCTTTATTAAACACTAATCGATACAATCAGGAGTTGCCTTGCGATTAGCGTTTTAACCAACATTAAGTTATTACTAGCCGCCGTAAGCATGTTAGTCAAAAACGCTTATCACAACTGCTTTAGGTTAAAGACTGTGAGAACTTCAAAGAAAATTCGAAAGCCATGGTTAAGAAAGGAATGCTATGAGATGATTCGTAAAAATAATGCTTTATATTTCAGGTTTATCAAAAGTAGAGACGGCAATGATTTGGCAGAATTTAAGAGATTTAGGAACTGTTTAAATCAAACCTTACGTAATAAAAAGAATGCTTATCTTTTAAATTTATTTGAAAGAGCAAGCAGTCCTAGTGATATTCTATGGCCGGAAATTCATCGTCTACTATATTCTGGCCCTAGCCACACGAAAGAATTTGAGCTCGTAATCCATAACAAAATACTGTCGGGCGAAAACCTAGCAAATAGTTTTAACAAATATTTCACTACTCTGGTCTCAAGTAGCACGCCAACTGCAGATAAGCGCTCTACATTGCAGTTTATGGGCACACCAAATGTGAAGTCTGCTATTTTTGAACCAACAACTCACCAGGAAATACATTTCACTTTTATGGGCCTTAAAGACAGCAAAGCGCGTGATATTGATGAGCTTCAAATTAGGCCAATTAAATACGTACTTGACCTTCTAGTACCTCTCCCATTACCTTTGTATTCAACTTGTGTCTGTCCACAGGCGTTTTTCCTGAGAAAATGCAGCACGCTAAAGTTAGCGTGTTGCACAAATCAGGAAATAAGAATTATTTTATTGCGATAGCAATTATATGGACACTCAAAAGCAGATTTCTGCCGTCGGCGTCGCCGTCGCCGTAGCCGTCGCCGTCGCCTGCCGCCGTGAGGTTCCGTATGACGTCATTTGGAGAAGAAATCGTCGCCGCGCGCCGAACGCTGTATGTGCGAGTGAAAGGGCGCGAGGGGCGCGTCTTTCACGGGGAGTGAACGCACGGCGGAGAACAAACGCGCGTTCTGCGCCGTGCTCGCTTAAGGGCTGCAGAAGTAGGCGTCTCTTTTCTCCTTTACAACCACCATATATGTAGAGCAAACGCACCTTCTTCCGACGCGCGAGAAGCCGTGGGGGAGGGGGAGGGAAGGGAGGCGACGTTTAGCTGCGGCACCAAGTGCCTATTTATATCACAGGCTCCGGCAACAGTCACCAACGCCGCACGCATTTTGAGCGAACGCGGGCAAAACGCCGATGGCGTCGACAACAGTTCTGCGTGTTGCCGATGCTGCTGCATGTCCAAGTTTATACAGCTGATAAAGCTAATATCATTACTCCGTATAGCTCTCTACAAATTTGCTATCGCAATTGATGCTTCGCCTTTCAGGTGAAACTGCGACCACTTTTTTTCAAACTACCGACCAATCGCAATATTGCCGGTTATTTCAAAAGGATTGGAAAAAGTTATCAGTAAGCGAATCCTCTCCTTCTGTGACAAGCATTCTTTGCTCGCAGCTGAACAATTTGGCTTTAGACAAGGCTTATCAACTGAACACGCCTTATTAGCACAAAAAAATCATTTTAAATGGGTTTGAAGAAAAAATGCTGACATTGGGCATATATATATATATATATATATATTGATTTTTCAAAGGCGTTTGATAGAATACATCATGAAACTCTGTTTACTAAATTAGAGCACTATGGTTTCCGTGGTGTTGTCCTTAATCTAACAAAATCTGACTTACAACACAGAAAACAGTGTGTAAACATCAAAGGCAAAAGTTCTTCCTTATTAGAAACAAGTACTGGCGTTCCACAGGGCAGTGTGCTAGGCCCCGTGTTATTCAACATCTACGTAAACGATATAGTACGAGTTAGAGTGCCCAATTTTCAGTCTACGCCGACGATACTAGCTTGTTCTTTCAATCCGATGATATATACCATCTCGAAGTATTAGCTCAAGACACGCTTGAAAGGTTACTGCATTGGAGTAGGGCGAATTCTTTGGTTATGAATGCTACAAAAACCAAGGCTGTCCTATTGAAACCAACTCGTAAACAAATTTTCCATTGCTTAGACCTACGCCTCGGGGATGAAAAGATTGAGATAGCAAAGATGTTAAAATATTAGAGGTTACTTTCAGTGAAGACTTAAACTGGGATTCCCATGTGCATGATGTTGCCGAGAAAGTTGCCAAGGCGTGTGGTGTACTTTCACGATTTCGAAACATAGTCTCATCCAAAATCAAGTTACTCGTTAATACTACCATTTTTCAATCAAATATTCATTACTGTAGCCTTGTCTGCGGAAACACCACGCAAAAGAATAAATTAAAATTGCTCATGGTACAAAAAAGGCAATCCGACATATTGCAGGTGTCTGAATCGATGCTCATACCATCTAACTTATTCAAAACATTTAACGTGCTTCAAATAGAACACCTGTACAATTTTAACCTTTTCATTAAATACAAGCTTGGTCTGACAAACAAAAGCAATCACTTTCTTCACCTATGGAAACTAAGAAAACCACCTGAAACAGGCTTATGACATCAGACAAAGAGACACATAGTATATACCTTTTTCATGAACAGGATACGGTTTAAAAAGTCTACAGTATATTTTGCCAATTTTTAAAAATTTCTTTAACAGCAAGGGTATTAACGCTAACACAGTGAAAGGAAAGTGTGAAAAGAATATTTAATTAGAAATGCCACGTAGTACCGCTGAATGCACTCATTCTTTTCAGTAATGTTCCTCCCTTTTTGTGTAAGGGGGGGGGGGGGGGGGCTTGTGAGTAGTTTTTTTTATATTTGGCATATTTTTTATATATGCTGGTATTTTTCTTTCACTCTTTGCTGATTCTTATTTTTACAGTGTTAACAGATTTTTTTGTTGTATGTACATGTATATTATTTCACTCTATGAATGCCTACATTTCTTTACTATTTTTATAATTATTTCTTTTACATGAACATGTATTGTTACCTCGCACTGTTTGCTGCCCAAACAGCTTAAAAATATTAGGGTCAGGAATCCTGTGAAGCTGCTATTTCAGCAGCTTTTAATTCCTGTCCTTGCGTCTGTTTCACTGTTCATTGCATTTGTTTTTGTGTAACCGCTATCATTGTATGAATATTGCATCATTGTATTTTAACATATCACTGTGTGAAAAAGAATGCTCAATAAATGACATAAATGAAATGAAATATTCATAACTACGTTTTGCAACGTGCCAGACATCAAATTGGTGTTTGGTGCTTCGGCAATGCAGCCTCATTTATATCTTTATCGCTGTATGGCGGTCTGTCGTCAGGGAACTTATGAAGATTCCTTGGTCACAGAGCAATTTAAGACCTCTGATGAGGTCATCTTGCTCCATTTGTGAGCTTGCCTGAATTTGCGCACTCTGGAAGACATATAAATTGTATGTGCACAAGATACATATTTGCATGAAGTGAAGCTGTGCAAATAAAGCCATCATACCCCGAATTATTAAAACACTCCTCAACCTCGCAGCCCACCTTGACTACCGCAAGTTGGAATTATCACACTAGCACAGGAATCTGACAAACAGCCAAATAGCTTTGCAACTGTCTACTTCCAGCACACGCGGCCCACTGTGTATATCAGAACTGAGTAAACTGTCAAGGGTGTGGGAAATTATGAAAGGTTTTGTTGCAAGAAAGGATGGATTTTCTAAATAAAACATGCGCACATCCAGCTGTGCATTAGTTAATTAAAAAAAGGAATACTGAAGCGTGTCTGCAAAGGACTCGTGCTTGCTGGAATGGTTAATGAACATGTAACAATGATTGCATTATGCTTGCAAAATAGCAATAATCAAACATTAGGTCGAATGCTGCTCAGTGGTTCTTTTTTACTTACTTCTTTCACTTGAATTTGCTCAGTGTGTATGATCTTTCCCGCGCCAGGACAGAAGAACGATTATGTCCGGAACTTGTCACTGTGGCCTGGCGAGTAACAGCGGCCGTCCCCACAGAGCTCCAAGCTGCTATCACCAGACGCTGCCAGAAGTCCTTTCGGGTGCTCATCCTAGACCTACGATAAATTTGGCCCCATCTTAAGTTTTCATCCGGTTCAAGTGCTATGCGTGCGCATGGTTTATGTCTGATAACCATGAAGACGAAAAAATGTGGTTGATCCCTCTTATATAGGAATCGGTATAGAACACGAAAGTGAAACGTGTCTTCACAGAAGTAGTGTAATGTTTATTGCACATTGATATATAATGTCTATTGGTGTTTTGTGGCTAAAGCGCCCTTAGGCGTTGATGCACCCACGCTGACGCCTGGTGGCACGTCTCCTCCATCACGACTACCAACGTCGATGACCATGAGCAACCGTCGTGCATATGGAAGCTGCACTACGCTGCACACGCTAGCACAACGCGAAAGACGAAGCACGTAACTGACACACTAATACAACGCGCAAGACAAAGCACGTAACTGAATCGTCACCGAGTCAAATCAGCGCGTACAGCGCGTCGTAATTGCAGCCTCCGCGATCAACTTCAGAAACATTTTCAGAGCTAATTGCGGAGGCCACGCTCCGCTGTGCTGAGTACGGTGAACGCCACCTAGGTGGCGTTGGTAGTGCTTCTTGATGCCAGCGTCCCTTCGAATGCTGGCATCGAGGCGTCGTAGTACTGAGACCACCGAAGCGTTCACTGTCGGTGCGCGTTAAGGCCGGAATACATGGAGCGAATAACCGGCGTCCGAGCGAAGAACTTCGTCGGGCGGCGAACGTCCGACGGCCGGCGTCAAGAAATTTGCCGTCCGCAGCCGATCTGCCTGTCCAAACATTTTCGTCGGGCGAACGCCGCCGCCAGAAGCGTCTAGCGCGCAGCGGTGGACGATAGCCAATCAGGAGGCACTAGTTCCGGTCGCAATGCATGCTGGTGTTTCGCGCGCTCGCCTTTTCGCGTCGTCTGCAATCGCGTTGGTGTTGCCGTGTCTGCATGTCTCTGCACCGATTGAGTAGTTCCTAGTATGATCTCTCAGGAATCGCGTTGTATTTGTACATCCCATATCCGCTGATCTGCGAGGAAACAGACAAGCAGTGCAAGCTCTCTACAACAACCTTCAACAGAAATCTTCTGATCTCAGAGGCCACATGCTGTCGTCATGCCTATCTCCCGACTTCCCCGATAGATGGCGTTGGCATCGGATATTTCTTTCGCTAGGCTTAGACGCGTTCGAAACGAGAAGCGATCTCGAAAACTACTCAAGGTTATCCATAATACTCTGTCGTCGAAGCGGCCTGAGACTAAGCGAAAGCCGTTTACGCAGTCATTTGCTTCCAACTAAGTGAATTCTACAAGGACAACGCCAAATTCAGTTCGAAGCGGGCGGCCGGGACCGCCGCCAACACGGCGGCCAACGCGCGGCGGCGTTCGCCGCATGTATTGCAACACAGCAAACATCCTGCGTCGTGTCGCCGCGTCGTTACTTGACGCGTGAAGTTCGTCGAGAAAGTTCGCTCCATGTATCCCGGGCTTTAGTGTCATAATGCAGTACTTCTCTTTTCTGCTCATAGGCGGCGGCACCGCCCCGAGCAAGAGCGCGGGTACACGGAGGAGTGTTAGATATATAAGGCGCGTCTGTGTAGCTCTATGCGAATGCGTTTGTGGCGCAATGGGTTAAACGCTCGGCGATCTATCGTCGCGGACCGAGAGGTCGTGGGTTCGATTCCCAAATTTTGCAGGTTTGTGGAACTTTTTCTTCTGGTTTCTTTCTTTGTATTATGTTCTATGACGTATTTCCGTGACGGAAATACGTCAGTGAAGTCTTGGTGGACCCCGGAATAAAACACTTTCGTGTTAAAAAAATCGTTGCAATTACAAAATATTGGGCAATCTTTTGAGGGACATGAGGGAGAAACACCACCCACATTTAAAGTCTGCCTAGACGCACAGAACGACATACCAAGCACAGCCGTGCATAAAATGCTTACAAAAGGCCTTGGCTAAAAACAAAGTAACTGTGTGAATTACATTCGTGTTGTATTTGATTTAGGATTAGTCCGAAAACAAATTACATGCTTCACAATTCTGACCTACCTCAATTTCAATTTATTTCTGTGCCCCTTTATTTTATTTTATTGTATACATAATCCAAATTTATTTATAGATTATCACCTCTTGTGTAAACCTAACTTTAATACCTTGTAGTACTTTGTCGTTGCTGAGTTCCATTTTTATTTATGCTAACTTTTAACCTCTTTCCCAGCTTATTATAAAGTTTATTGGCCTTGTATTATTCTGTTATTGCTGCCTACCATTCTTTACCGCTTCTAATTGTTAGCGTATTTCATTACCTCTTGTTATTCCTAAGCATACTGCAATGTATATCTTGTGAAATAATGCTACGATTTCGTTCACCCTTGTCAACTGTCTCGCTTTACGATTACTCTCATTCATTCTTTTAATACGATCTATTTATTGCTTTAATATTTCTGCCAACCATATTGTTTGTCTTTGCTAATTGTCAATGTATTGTATGCAAACTAAATATTGTGCTAATTCTTATTGTTATCTTGTAAGACAACCATTTACATGCCCTTCTGTTATGATCCCGGATGGGATCGACTGTATAAATAAATAAATGTGCAAGAATGAGGTACAGCTTGCAATATCATGCAGTATCCCACGTTACGCGACAGGTGTGAAAGACAATCAGCCAGAAAACATCTTATTCGTGGATGCAAAAACACTAGATTAGGGAGTAGGTGTGGCAAAGGTGTGCAGACATTATAGGCATAGAAGATACGCAAGTAAACGAAACTACATTGAAATCCTCGTAATTGCAATGACATCTTGAGTGCCGCAAATGACTCTCAAAGTGACTTTTTTTCTGCAAACATAGCGAAGAATTTTACAAAAATACCATCTACAAAAACAACACAATGTGTAGCGCTTTTCCTTACTGTTCCATTATGGGTCTTCTGAAATTAGGTGCTACAATTTCTGTAGCTGCATGCATTGAGTGCTAGCGAAGATGTAAGATGAGCTTCCAGCCCGCTTAGAATAATGCTAGTGTGTTCTTGGGAAAGATTTTCTTCTTATACCTCACATATTTTCTGTATTATTGTGCATTTTCACTTTTTCATGCACCATAAACATGACTGAAAATATCGAAATGCTTGCTTCATTCGGTTAATCTTTGGTTTCACTAATGCTAACGGTTTAGAACCTAGTCTCAAAATGCCAGTTTTATGCTGCGTGCTTGTGCACTGAGCATACCTCAAATTAGCTCCCCCAAATTTTGAAAATTATGTTTTATTATAGATTATTCTTGCATTTTAAAAAAGCCGATTAGCAGTTTTGTATGGTAATGACGAGCCATAACATCTTACAAATATTTTTGAACCTAGTATTTTGCCATGGATGTGAACAACAACATAAACGACCAATACGGAACTTCTACCTGCTCCCGATACATTGGGTTAGCAATGTGTGGCAGGCTAGATGCATTCAGGAAAGATGAAACAAAGCCCTGACTGCAGTAACAGCCGGAAAATGAGATGCGTTCTGGTAACTGACAAATGTTTGATCACTGATGACTTGAACGCCCATTCAACCTCATCATTCTGAGTGTTCCAGCAACACTTGAACCACAGAAGAGTATTGCAGCGGACAAGCCGACGTCGCCTTTGGGTTTCATTCCTGCTAGTGGCTGGCTCGCCCGCATGTGCTGATGTCCATTCGGGCGTTCAGTCTTAGCTGTGATGCGTGTCTCAGAACAGGAGAGGCTCATTGTGCATGAGGTCGAGAAGCAAGCGCGGCATACGTTCAGGAGTGTCAGCAGATTGTTGCGGGATACAAGAAAGTAGTCCTTGTGTTTCGCATACTCCTCATCCATATCGCACCTTAAAGAGACGTCCCATACTGTCAATTTTTGTAAGGGTACTCTCATACAAATTCACTCCCTCACTCAGTCTCAAGATTGTGGTGAAACTTCATACATTTTCCTCTTTTAGCAGCAATAATTACCCTTCACTGCCTTCATTATCATGAAGTGCACCTAATGCTGAACATGTTCGTCAAATAATTGCTAGCACAGGATTCAAATTTTTCGCAATCTGCATGCTTATGCAGGACCACTCGCGATCTGCTACACTTTCCCTGCAATAGTCACTTTGCAGCTGTTCCACTCAAAAAAATTGCAACTTTTTTCACATCTTTCACTGCAATTCGTTACTGCAGTCCAAGGACCGATGTGGACAGCTCTAGGTCTCGCTTTTGTCACCACCCATCACACACATCTATAACCTGTCACACTGTTTTGCAATAAACAAGTAAACATCACTCTACTATAAACACCTAAAGAGCACTAATACATTTAGCATCTTTACATCTGAACATTTATGCACAACATGCACAGTATTATGCATCGTTTACTTACTCATCAAACGTCACATCTGGGGTGCAAGTTCATTGTTCCGCCTCGTATGTTGTGTCATGTGTGCCAGGGTTTTGCAGTACTGGGGACACCTTAGGCGAGAAAATGTAGCTGAGTTGCTTTGCTGCTGTACGTCTCCGGTGCTTGACTAAACCTTCCTTGATGCAAGTGGTGCACCGCCCCTTGTCGGAGTTGATGTCTTTGGCATAAGTATGTTCTGAACATTCACCTGAAGGGCCTTGCATTTCATTTCCTTTAGAGTTGTGTTCATCTGAATAGCTGGAGAGCAGAAAAAGACCATGCAAAGGTCTAAATAAAAGAGCACCAGAACAATAGCCTTAGAGGAAGCGACACTGTGCCAAGCAGTTCCAGAAAAGTCAGGAAACGACAGCAATAGACAATGCTAAAGCAGGCAAGGTTCAACTAGCCTGTCCTATTTTCTTTGGTGGTGATAATAAACTAAAGAGCGAATTTGCAGCTTGTTCATACTCCATCACAGAGAATTTTAGTAATTTTCGCTAAGGGCTAAGTAACAGCTTGGGTACACTTGCCAACGCTCGTGCCTAGTAGTTTAGCCTGAACTCCTTTCGCATTCCCGATGCTGCACAAACTGCTTGTTTTCGCGGAGGTCGGCAGGAAATCTGCCTTTGTCTCCGCGACTTTCGCACCAGAGAGAAGCGTCTGAAACGTGCTGAAAGTTTATGAAGCCGCGCGTTGCGCCCAATCTGGCTACAGCTACAACCACAGCGATAAACACCACACACATACCTCCGCACTGCTTTTGATGAAGGTGCCAGCAATGATATTTTCCGTGAACAAGTCGGCAACGCTGGCCTGTAAATAAAGGCAGCTGGCTACAAGTACCGTAAAGGGCGGCACACACTTGCTGAGTTCTAGTACTGAAAGTTAAATAGCATGCGGCGTCAAGAAGAGGCACTACTCGCCATGAAACTTACATCCTGCAGCCACGGTGCTTGCTCTTCGTGGAATAAAGGTGACATCAACGAACAGCGTTGCTACGCAGTGGCTCATGGAATGGCTCTTCCATTAACTGTATTCGGAGACAATTATCCTCGGAATTCAATTTGATTTCGATGGAGGTGCCTGCAGTGCTATCTTCCGTGATCAAGTCGTGATTCTTAGTTGTAAGGAAACTTTCTTTTCTGATATTGAGGATAAAATGCTCATGATACTGTAACAGGCAGAATGCGACATACTTTTTAAGGAAACAAATATATGTAGCTTCATCGTCATTGCAGGAGATTTTCTGTTTTTGTGGTACTTTAAAATAAACCGGTCAAAATATGAACAAAAAATTATGCTACATTATCTTTAAAATTTATTCATTTATTCACACACGCACGCTCACTATAATATGAATGAGCTGTAACGCCATGCAAAATGAATGTCGAAATAATTTCTTAAAGTACAATAAGAAATCATATGAGAGATCCATGAAACTGCCGGATGTATCTTTCGTTACTTTTTTTTTCGTTTGTTTTTTTCTCTTGAGCGCGCGCACGGTACCGGCGATCATGCCACCTTGCGCCAGGGCAAAAAAAGAAAAAAAAGAAAGAAATGAAGTTCCATCACAACACAACAGCTCATTGGCATGGTTTCTGGGCGTGCTAATGATACATGCTCAGAAAATGGACAGAAGTGGATGCCATAGGCGACACTTTTATGACTATACTAATTAGCACAAATGAAGACCAGGACGTAAACTATACGTTCCCCTGTTGTATTTAAAGACACGGAAGACCATCTTCGAAGTGTTGTTGCACCAGCGCACGATGTGCGATCAGTGAGAATCGTGAGACATCGTTCGAACAGCAGCAGGCAACGAATGGTACCATCCTTTGCCTATTAATGCTGCTTTACTTCTCCCTTCAGTGGCATTGAGTGCCACATCATAGGACGCTTAAAGAACCAAAGGGACGGCCACGCACACCACACACTGCCAGCGAGTGCCAGTAGCGCGAGTATGCCCACGCCGGCCACCATTCGTTGGTCAGAAATCTAAACCTCGAAACCCAGCAGAAGACCCGGCTCTGACGGAACGGTTCGGCGCGACTCACTGAACGACAGAGAACCGACTTCCTCTCTCCGAAAGAAAAAAACCGCCGCTCACTTACTGAACCACGGCTCACTCGCTCTTTAAAAGAGCGGTTCAAAAGATCCACCTCGCTCCTGAGCGACCCATTTCAATGAGGGGACGGTTCGTCACGGCTTACTGAACGAGAGAGAATGGGCTTCCTGTCTCCGAAAGAACAGCCGCTCACTTACTGAGCCACACGGTGTAAGAACATTTAGGTGTTGACACCACGCGCCGGCTCGAGCGTCCAGATTATGTTCGACGGCGTGCGGGCGTTCCAGTAGCTCTGCTAGGAGCCGATAGATGGCACCGCGGTCAGCGGTCCCAGCTTAGCGGCGCCGGCGGCTTGACATTCTCTGCCTCCCCTAAATTTTCGTTTATAGTGGAGTGAGTAAAACTCAAAGCGCGGAGGAAATTTGTTATTTCGGATTAAAGTGAAGTGTACCAGGCTTAAGCTTCGCTAACATGAAAATATCTCACGCAGGGCGTGAATGACGTGCACACGGATCGATCGGGCAGGACTCAACGCCCACTCAAGTGCCGCTCGTGCGCAGAATTTGTTTCGTTCGGTTTAGTAATTCAACCAAGCATAACAAAAATAATAGCTACCCCTCGATCAGAAGAAAATAGTGAATGCACCGAAAAATTTTGTATTTCAAGCTTATCGCTGCTTCTAATCACACTCAGAAAACTGTTCAAAGCATCGTTGCGCGAATTCAGTGTGGCCGCGATGTAAATTAAGAAATTAAACAGCGCAAGCTTGCGATATGCAACGGACTCTTTCAAGTAAGAATTTATTAGACGGGACACAGGTAGGCGTCTCATCTTGGAATACAGCGTCACTAAAACAGTTTACTTAGGGACAACCTGAGCAAATTACCTTTTTTATTACAATTCCACTTAACATAGACCTTGTACATGATTCATTTGGCTTTCGGTCATTTAGGAATGCGTGACTCTTGCAGGATCTAAAAAAGAGGTAACTTTGTTTTTTCTTAAATTGCATATGAGAGCACTGCTCAAGGATAATCGCTGTCTACAGGCAACAGAGTTTACCTGTGGCGACAAGCAACGACCTCCTGTTCCCGTCGCCTCCCCACCTCCGAGCTTTCCATAGCCTCTTGGAGTTTGTGGAGTTGAACGGGATCACCAACCATAGATAAGCGCTCGCCCCCAGCAGGCCATCGCCATCATCACCGGCCTCCTCCATGATCGGATGAGACGCCTGCTGCTGCTCCTTCTCTTCCCTTCCTCTCATCTTTATCTCCCACTTCCCCTGACGCTGCGTTGTGTTCCCTATTGGGCAGCAGAAATACTCGTCATTTTCCCCAATAAAGCACTACTTGTATACTACGACTACTGCACGCGAGAAAACTAGGTGGGGTGAAGAAGTTAGAAAATTTGTAGGCGCAAGTTGGAATCAGTTGGTGCAAGACAGCGGTAATTGGAGATCACAGGGAGAGGCCTACCTCCTGCAGTGGACATAAATATAGGATGATGATGATGATGATTATGATGATGACTATACTCTGGTTTCGCTCTTTCTCAGCTCTCACTCCCCCAGCTCGGAGAAGCTATCGCACAGCTGGTATGGTGTGTGCAGTTTTGTATTTACGCTACGAAGAAGAAATATACTTTATTTAAAGATCCGGCACTTTGCTTTTAGTGGCCTCAGGTGTCGGCTCGAAGTCCTTGGACTCGGGCGGCATCTTCGGCTTGCCGGACGGCCCAGAGCTGGTCTTCCAGCTCCGAAATTTTCAGGGCCGCCTCCCCTACGCTACGAAATTTTCCGACGAACGAGAGGTATACAGCTTCGCTATAAAAGATTATGGACATGTATAAATACTGATCTAATGAAAACATGTATGGTATAACTGATTAATTGAAGCAGGGTATGTGACTGTTTGGCAACATCCCATTTCAAAGGAAATGCCATTAAATTATCATCATCACCATCATTAGCATCATATCCTGCCCTTTCACACGCTATGTGACATGAGGGTCGTGTAGCGTCGATACATACAAACGCTGCATTGCAGTTACGTTATATTCCACCAGGTGTGCCGACATGTGCCAGTTGCATATAGCAGCTGTAGCATGCTGTATGTAGGTGGGCCTGGTTAACTGAAACAGGCTAGGTGTCTATTGTCACCACCCCGTTTCGAAGGGGTTGCCAATATCCCATCAATATCATCATGATCTTAAGCAGCAACGTATCGTGCCGACGGTCAAGAGATGTGACATGTGTGCCTCGTATCGATGTTTACTTTTTGGCGGCGCAAGCAAGAAAGCACCAACGAAACCTACGAAGGCAGCTTGAAACCAGAAACTCTGCAGGAATGGATCCGACAAATTCAGACAGACTTCTGTGTGACAACGAAAATCATCGACACGTCACCAGAACATCCCGATGTCGACATGCACCTATTACACCTTTGGGAGGCTCGCCATTGCCTGCAAAGAAGGTGGAAAAAGCAAAAGCACAATCGCAAGCTCAGGCAGCGGATATCCGCCTTAACAGCCCAGGCGGAAAGTTACGCAACCGAACTAACGCGAAACAATTAGAAGAACCTATGTAATCAAACTACAGGGTACCTTGGGTACCGCCAAAACGTGGGTACTGCTTAGAAATCTCATCGACCCCAATCAATCCAAAGCAACGAGCCGCAAAACCCTTCAAAAAATCTTGAGACAGACACCTGGGACTCATGCGGCCATAATACAACAGCTAAAAGACACTTACATAGGTACAGGCCCCAAACCAACTTACATAGATTATCCGCATGCGGAGCCTTCGAAATTAGACAAAGACATCACATCACATGAAGTTAGAGCGGCACTGCATCGAATAGTACACAACACCGCCCCGGGAGCAGACGGAATACAGTACCGGCTTTTAAAAAACCTTGACGACAGATCGATAAAAGAACTTACAGATTATTTTCAGTACCACTGGCTAGAGGGCACGCTGCCGCAAGAATGGCGGCACGCCGATATTACAATGATGCCAAAACCAGGCAAGCAGCCCTCTCTAAACCAACTGAGACCCATCTCGCTCACATCATGCATAGGAAAGTTATTTGAAAACGTCGTCCTGGCAAGACTTCAGCCGTACCTAGAAGAGCAAGCCTTATTGCCGCACACAATGTTCGGTTTTCGACCGGGGCTATCCACTCAAGACGTACTACTGCAAATTAAGGAAGAGCTAATTGACCATATCAGCACTCAACAAAGCAAAGCCATCCTTGCGTTAGACCTGAAAGGCGCGTTTGATAACGTAGCTCATGACCTCATACTCACCAATCTAGCGGCAACAAAGTGTGGCCGACGACTATACAATTACGTCCTGGCGTTTCTTAAAGAGCGCACTGCGACTATAGGCATCGGAAATATACGTTCGGACTCTTTCCCTCTTGCGGGAAAGGGCACGCCACAAGGGTCAGTGCTTTCCCCCGTGCTATTTAACATAGCTATGAGCAGACTACCTACACTACTAGATGCCATACCGGGAATTAGGCATGCGCTTTATGCTGATGATATCACCATCTGGGCCACCAGTGGCTCAGATGGTGAAATACAGGACGCACTACAAGCAGCAGCCGATGTCACCCAGAAATATGCACGGGCAGGGGGACTTACGTCCGCAGCTCAAAAGTCAGAACTGCTTATAGTAAAAAAAACTCCAAAGGAAACATCACCTACCGCCTGACATCACGGTGACTATCGAGGGTGAACCTGTAAATAAGGTGAACAAATTACGCTTACTAGGACTCCATGTTCAAGCCAATGCGAAAGCGACATATACCCTGACGCTACTGAAGAAACAGATTAATCAAGTAGTGCACATGATCCGGCGGGTCACGAACCGCCGCCACGGCCTAAAGGAATCCGTCGTCATATGCATCATACATGCTTTAATCGTAAGCCGCATTGCCTATCACGCACCTTACCACCGACTCACCCAAAACCAAACAAACCAGCTAGACACACTCATACGAACAGCGGTGAAAACGGCGACAGGCCTTCCTATCTACACCTCAACAGCCAGACTATTACAGCTTGGTTTGCATAACACCACGGCCGAATTAATCGAAGCCCAGAAAGTCGGGCAGATCGAACGACTGAAACGTACATCGACAGGAAGGCACGTGCTCAGACAATTACGTTACCCAACATCAGAGTTTTCCCCACGAGAGCCCCTGTCAATCGCCCCAAACATCAGAGAACACATTACAGTGGCCCCCATACCTCGGAATATGCACCCCGAACACCATAAAGGCAGGTGCACTGCACGTGCAATGGCACTGCACCGAGCATACTGCAACGACCTCGACACCTTCTATACAGACGCCGCGTGCTACCCCGACATTACAGCCAAAGTGGTAGCGGTGGCCGACTGGAGGGGCGAAGCACTATTATCAGCCACAATACGCACTGACAACTGCACGGAAGCCGAAGAATGTGCCATAGCCCTCGCCATCAGCGCTCAACCCCCAAATAAGATCATACATATTCTTACAGATTCCCAGCAAGCATGTCGAAACTACGCACAAGGACGGATTTCACCGATCGCTCATAAAATTCTACACAAGAAGCAAAACATTCCACTAGTTCACCTAGTCTGGACACCTGGACATGCGTCTCTCCCTGGCAATGAGCGCGTTCATGCGGCAGCCCGAGGCCTAACCCTCCAGGCACCGGTGGAAGACCAGTCCAACCCAGACAAGGTGGAAACGATACCGCTTACATACACGCATATACTACAATACCACAGACTATCCCGTAGAACATTCCCTCCACCACACGTGAAGCTAAACCGTGCAGATGCAGCCGCTTGGAGTCAGCTCCAAACTAATACGTTCCCCAGCCTTGCTCTCCGCCACACTTTTTACCCTAGCCAGTACCCCGACAAATGTCCTTTCTGTGGTGGTCACCCAAACCTCTACCATTCTACGTGGGAATGCTCCAAACCACCCGGCTTACCTAGAATACCCAACCCCTCCCCATCCCAGTAGGAAGCCGCTCTTTCCAGCACAGCCTTCGACGACCAGCGATGCCTGATCGACCGGGCCAGCCGGATAGCAGCAGCAAATGGGGCCCTGGACTGAGGACTCCACCCTCTGAGACTTCGTTTTAAAACATAAAATAAAGTTTTCTACTACTACTACTACTACTACTACTACTCTTTGTAAACCGTTATGGCGCCTCCTTTGAAGGTATTAACCGCTGCTGAAGAGTATAACAATACAGCTACGCGCACGGCTGCAACCAGGCAACATCGGGCTCAGCAGACCACTGTGCAGAAAGTAGGACAAGCCGCAGCTCGCCGACGACGCCTGGCAGACAGTTAGGATCATTCTCGTGAAAACGACGCGAAGAGACTTCGCCGCGAAGACCCTGTATTACGTAGTGCCGAAAAGGGAGCTCCTATGGAGGCGCTCCTCGAGCTTACGTTGTGTCTGTGCTGCGTGTGCCGCACAGGCCTGTGACCTTTTTATAGCGATAGCATTAGTAGTGTCAAAGTGAAAAAAGTGTATCTATGTCAAATGTGCAAAGTTTACTTCATGCCAGTGCTTAAAATAGCTGGTTCGTACAGACTGCACTATGCACCACAAGACTCTAAAGCAAACATTTCAATTTATCCGCGGCGTGAATGTGTTAGTTGCACTGCAGGACTGATAGCCTGCGAACTGTCCGCAATTGTTCGGCGCTGTCGCGGAATACGCTAGCTTTTTCTGGACTGCGCACCTGTTCGCGCTTTACAGCTTTACACGTTGGCCTTCGCTATAGCGTAAAAAAGTCTAGGTACGCGAGCGTAATTTCCGCACCGTCTGGCCGACTGTATGCGGTTGCTTTCTGGCGAAGTATGGTTTTTAAAGGTTTCGGAATCCCTGGTAGTGGCAGGGGAGAGGCCTGCACGCTTTTTAAATTTGCTATGAACTTCTTGCAGGTTGGTTGTTTATATTGTGATGACACTATCTTTTTATTCGGCGAACTTGTGCCCACAAAAAAAGGCTACTCTACAAGAACACTGATAGTGGCAAATACAGTCGGCGGTTGTCGAAAATCTTATCTGTGGCTCAAGCGCATCGTCTTTTATACAAAATTCATCGAAGGTTGCATAGTAATCACTGGTGCCCCTTGTGTCTTCCAGAAAGTACTGCACAATTCGCATCGCTTATACAATCAGATTACATAAGCGTCGATTATAACAAACAACGGATAGAAGCATCGATAACATTCGATTCCGATACATGCAGGTGCGTCCTGCTCCAAGCGACACGTCTAACATTCATTATCCGGTGATAAGCGGGCACTGATGAAAGATAAACAAGTAAACGTGTCAATATTTGGTCTTTATTGTAACACAACGCTCATGTTGGCCTACGCTGCCACTGCTGCTGCCATGCTGGCTCTTTGGTATTATTTGTGCTTGATGTGCTCTTAGCTACTACCATTGCTCTCTAGAAATTACTATTTCTCTGCACAGATAGCTGTGCTTTTAAATTGCAGTGAACAAACTCGGCGATACAACCTGCGCAAAATGCATGGAAGACATGTCATCTGATTCTAAGCACATGATGCGCTGTGAATTTTAGGCCTTTTCCATTTGGGCTCTGTGGTAGAGTCTCAGAGAAAACTTTAGGTCAAAAGTTAACGACTACAACAGATCTTGGAAATACACACAGTGCCGAAAGGCTGAGTCAAATGCGCCATGTCTCAATGGTGCTGATGATACTTCTGTCGCTTCTCTGTTCTCGAGATGAATAGAAAGCTTGACGAGCTGCTACCTTTGAAAAAGATAATTCACGACCTGGAAACATCGGTCAAGCTCATGTATGACAAATACGATGTCGTCCTTGCTGACCTGGCCAGGCATGGTGGCAAGATTAAATATCTTACTGTCAAGGTTTCAAAGCTCCAAAAAACAGGGGGCTCTGTCACCGAACTGCAGCGCATTCCATCTTCTGTAAGTAATCTCGAGTACCAAAGCAGATGGCTGAAGCTCGAGGTTCATGGATTTAGGCATATTCATGACCTATGCCTGCTCTCTGAAATTAATGCTATCGCATCCAAGTTAAGTCTAGACATGCTAAATGACCAATCGATAGACGCGGGATCGAATCCCGGCCATTGCGGCCGCATTTCGATGGGGGCGAAATGCGAAAACGCCCGTGTACTTAGATTTAGGTCACGTTAAAGAACCCCACGTGGCCCTAATTTCCGCAGCCCCCACTACGGCGTGCCTCATAATTATATTGTGATTTTGGCACGTAAAGACCCCTTATTTAGACCAATCGATATCTGCAATCCACAGGCTGCCAGCCAGGGCGGATAAAATTTCTGTTTTCATCATACGTTTTACGAACCAGATGGTACGAGATAAGTGGTTAGAAAAAAGAAAATTGTTTCCGTCTGTTCAATGTGGCCTATTTCTGATGAAGAACTTGACAACGAATACAAGGGTTCTCCTTAACAAGGCTAAGGAATGGGCGAAAGCAAATAATTTTCGTTTCGTCTGGCACCGTGGTGGAAATATCCTTATTAGGAAGGAAAAGGGTAACACTGCTCATGTGGTAGAGAATGCAGCTGACCTTAACAGTCTGAAATGATGGGTCAACCTGCAAGTCATCAGTTCACCATATGTAGTGCAGAATCGGTACTTCCTATTGAGTTTCATAATTACATCCACTCGCCACACAGTCTATCCACCTAATGCTTTCATTTAAGCTGTCAGTCTGTTCGAAGCAAACATAATGAGCTAGATGCGTTCTTTAGCAGCCTTATTTTCAATTTGACTTCATTATGTTATCTGAGACATGATACAACCATAGTTCACTTGTTCAGCATCTGGCTCACTATGAATGTTTCAATGAATTCAGGACCGCTCCTCGTGGTGGTGGTTTTAGGTCACTTGTTCGCGACAATATTGATGTTGACTACATCGAAGAATTCTCATGCGTCACCGATTACTACGAGGCTCTGTCCTTTCTGTGTGACAGGAGCGTTCACTCAGCATTGTAACGTCCACCCGATGTGAATAACCCGTGTTTCTTGTTTCCTCCAAAAATTCTTTATTTATGTTCCTATGTATAACTATGTGTTGGGCTGCTGAGCACGAGGTCGCCGGATTGAATCCCGGCCACGGCGGCCGCATTTCTATGGGGGCGAAATGCGAAAACGCCCGTGTACTTAGATTTAGGTGCACCATAAAGAACCCCAGGTGGTCCAAATTTCCGGAGTCCCCCACTACGGCGTGCCTCACATTCAGATCGTGGTTTTGCCACGTAAAACCCAATAATTTAATTTTTATGTATAACAATGACAGCATATGGGGTGGCGACTTTAACATTGATATGTTAGCTCACACTCGCTTGATTCGGGAATTTCATATGTTTGAGCATCCAGCAGTCGCATGGATGCCCAAATGTTATCTCCGTGCCAACACGAGTAACCTGTGTCGCGTCCACTTGCCTGGATCTGTTTATAACTAATATTTCTACGGCCATCAAAAAGGCAGGCGTGCTTTCGTGCAGCCTGAGCGACCACATGCCCATTTTTTAGGTCTTAAATGATGCGCCAAAAAGAAAGGACAGCGTCTTTCACCCATGCAACTGATTACACAAAATCGTCTAGAATATTTTCGTAATCAGGTCGGATTACTCAACTGGAGTGATGTATATGCCACACAGTATGCCGAATGAGGAATTTCTGCGGTCTTTGAGCACGTGTTACCAAGAAAACTGTCCTCTGCGAACCATGAATCACGGATGACCCGTTTCGCAAAATAAGTTCAAGAACATGCTCTTTAATTATTTCGCTAAGTCGCGTAATATAACCGACCTCTATACATATAAACTTTACCGTAATAAGCTAACAAATGAACTTCGGAAAGCTAAAACCTCCTATGAATAGAAACACTTCAGACCTTATCAAAACAATGGTAGGCAAACTTCGAACGAAGTGAAAATTATGTAAAGTCGAGCGTCGTCCTCACAAAAGTACAAGTATGGAGATATTTAAAGGCGGTAGATATTTAAAGGCCCGCATGAAGTGCTACCCGATTGTTTTAATAATTTTTTACCAGCCCAGCTGGTATATGTGTAGATAAAAATGCCCACCGTTGTGTACAGGCCAGATGCCCCCGACAGCATCTTATATCCCACTACTGAATCTGAATTCACGTATTTTATGAGTTGCGTAATTCTACATTGTGTGACATTGATGATATACAGATTACACCTGTAAAACACATCTTTGACCTTATCGTGCCTCTTTTAGTACACATTTACAACCTCTGCCTGGTATCTGGAGTATTTCGTGCCAAAATGCTGATCGCAAAAGTTCTTGCGCTGCTCAAAAATCGTAATAAAACTGAGAAATCTAATTACAGACCTATTTCTATGCTTTCTATATTTTCTGATGAACTTTAGAAAAGTATATTTCGGCGTATTTAAGATTTCTTAAAACAGCACAACCTGTTCACTGACTGTCAGTGTGCTTTCCGAAGAAAAAGGTCAGCCCAGCTATCCTTACTAGGACAAATGGAATTGACATTGAGAAACTATGATTAAATCTGCTCACGCTCTAGATTCTAATTGACTTTAGTAAATTGTTCGACTATATTAATCATAAACGTTTATTAAAGAAGCTAGAGTACTACAGTATTTGTGGTATCACTTTAGATATAGACAAATCTTATTTAAAACAGCGGAGCCAACTTGTTGAAATTAATGGCATCTGCTCCCAGATCATGAAAGTAAAAGTTGGAGTTTTCTATGGGAGCATGCTTGACCCATTTTTTTTCAATTTCTATGTAAATGATATTGTTCTTGTGCATAGTGAACCAAAATATACATAATCTACGAAGGTGATACTACCGTGCTTTTTACGTCGAACAATATTGCAAGTCTAATTCTAACCGCAAGCAAGGACAGAACTCCTTGCTTTTAGCAAGGAAAGAAGTCCTTGCTAAAATATTGACAGGTATACATGTTTATCTTTCACCGGCTAACAAATGTTAAACGCTATCGCTCGGCGCAGAACGCGCCTGTATCGGAAGTTTCTAGAACGTTATCGATGCTTCTTTCCGGTGCCTGTTTTCACCGACGCTTGTGTTATCTGATTGTATGACCGACGCCAATTGTCTAGAACTTTCTGGAAGACCCGCGGGCACCAGGTATTAATCTGGAACCTTCGATGACTCAGGTATAAAAGCCGATGCGTTTTGCCGCTGATGAGATTTTCGACGATCGCCGACTGTGTTCGCCGCTATCGTTGTGCTTTTAGTGTAGCTTGCTTTTGTGGGCACAGGTTCGCCCAATAAACGACCAGTTTCGTCATACACAGTTTTGCGACTGTTTTATTTATCGTCACTACTACGTGTCAATATGCAGATGGTCACAGGACACTGGTTAAAAAATTAATACCGAAAACAATTAAGCTATTTTACTTCAAGCCAAAAATAAATGTGTGATCTCAGATATGGACATGTTAATAGGCTCTTCAAGAACTGAGCTTGTCCGGTCTGCGGAAACGCTAGGTGTGTCCTTTCACAGCCATATGAAAAGTCGCTGGAATACTGTTCAGTGTAAAACCGCCGCCACGCAATGTCAAAATTCTCTTATAGAATGCTCTCTTCCTGTGTCAGACACTACGGCTGTCTGGTGTGGAGTACTACGTCTGCTACCAACATAAATCGATTATTTCTGCTTCAGAAAAAAGGTATCTTGTGCTATCTGTAATGTTCGAGCAGATGCTCATACTGCACCTATCAGCGAGCGCGGGGAGCAAATTTACCCACCCCCCATTCTCCTTTCCCCGCTTCCGTTGCAGCCCGATTGTCAAAAGATGTCGACGCTGTCGATGCTCAACTGCAGCTCCGTCAGCATAGAAAGCTTGCTCTACAAGCGCTTCGGCCCGAAGGCCATGACCCCCTCCTTCCTGGGCTTCCACCCCGGGAACGCGTGGCACTCCGCCGTCTATACGCACCGGCACCGCAGTCACGCCTGCGTTCAAAGCCCAATACACTGACAAGTCGCTTGACCCCACCTGTGGAACTTGCACCACGGGTGCCCCAGCCACAGCACACCACTTGCTATGGCCATGTCCTGGCCTATCCTCACTGCGAAGAATCTGCCTTGCTGGGCTACAGAGCTCAGTCGTCACACTAAATGACTGTATCCTTCCAAGAGGGACCCCTGAATACCGCAAAACTATATATGACAGCTTGCTGATCTACCTTATTAGGAGTGAAACAATTAATCTAATCAAGGCAGCTCACCGGAAAAACCACGGGAGTTGCATTTTAAAACATGCACATTTTTTTAAATAAACGTCTTCCTCTCTCTCTCTCTCTCTCTCTCTCTCTCTTCAAAAAGTTAAAATTACGCTGCACTCTCTGTTAGACTTCAGGCTGTCGTTATCCTATCGTAAACACGAGAAGCAAAACCTGTCATGCATTACGTTCATGGCGCAGGTAACTAGAAACAGAACAGAATACAGCGCACGGTCACCTGAACACTGACATGTGCCGCATCCTCACACTAACTATGCTTTTCAAATTTTACATGATCGCTTACCACGCCTTTTAAAAACACTTACGCACAACATCGATTTCACTTCTTGTCCGGTTTCGCCTTTGTATGAGTTCTTCAGCGATATTTGAACATGACTAAATTTGTGGCTTCATTTTTTTTACTGCTTTTGTCGCTCATGTGTAAACTGCGGATTTCCTGGTTTTTATGGCTGGTAGTGTTTTCTTATATTGCATTTCTTTGTGCAGGCGCACGTCCAAGCCAGCATTGTATTGCATTAGATTATTTGTGGAGTCGGTCCTGGATCAGTGCCTGTGCCTGCCGCTGCTGCCCTCAGACTGGGTCTTAAGGCCCCTCAAATTGCTGTGTGGCACTTTCATTAAATCATCAATAAATTGTATGTTTATGCAAATAACGGCAATTCAGCTTTCAAGCCAAGTTTTTTTTGTGGACCCTCCCGTTTATTGTACATTTCCTGCTGCTGCTGCTGGGCCGCTGCTAGGCTACTGCTAAGCTACTGCTAGCCTGTCCTGCGTGCTGCATCTGCGGCGTCGGCGGCAGTCCTGCGTGCTGCTTCTGCGGCGTTGGCGGCTGTCCTTTGAGCTGCTTCTGCTGCGTTGGCGGCTGTCCTCTGTGCTGCTTCTGCTGCGTCATCGGCGCTGGCGGCTACCCTGCGGGCTCCATCATCGGCGTTGGCGGCTGTCCTGTGTGCTGCTTCTGCTGCGTTGGCGGCTGTCCTGTGTGCTGCTTCTGCTGCGTTGGCGGCTGTCCTCTGTGCTGCTTCTGCTGCGTCATCGGCGATGGCGGCTGCCCTGCGGGCTCCATCATCGGCGTTGGCGGCTGTCCTGTGTGCTGCTTCTGCGGCGTTGGCGGCTGTCCTGTGTGCTGCTTCTGCGGCGTTGGCGGCTGTCCTCTGTGCTGCTTCTGCTGCGTTGGCGGCTGTCCTCTGTGCTGCTTCTGCTGCGTCATCGGCGACGGCGGCGGCCCTGCGGGCTCCATCATCGGCGTTGGTGGCTGTCCTGTCTGCTGCTTCTGCGGCGTTGGCGGCTGTCCTATGTGCTGCTTCTGCTGCGTTGGCGGCTGTCCTCTGTGCTGCTTCTGCTGCGTCAGCGGCTGTCCTGGCAGCGGCGGCGGCGGGGGTGTTTCTCTTACCTGTAAACCGGTTACACGTCACATGGTTTAGAACATACATATGTCTGCATACAGCATACACCTCTCCTCGCCACACGTCTGGACAAACACCAATTGAACATTGACCTCGTCCAAGTGACATTACTGAGTCAAAATTTCAGACAGTACAGTTGCATGTAATTCTGTCAGCATTCCGTCATTGCGTGTGAGAGGTGAAGCCACAAACATAAACATTACATGACCAAAATAACCCGCCGTGGTGGCTTAGCGGCTATGGCACTGGGCTGCTAAGCACCAGGTAGTAGCGAGATGAAACACTGCAGGATCCGTGCCGACTTTGTGTAACCCCTTGAACAACACGAAGAGGAGTAAGCAAGTTGGCTTCAAGGGGCAGCAGTGGTGAAGCACATGCGCCATGAACTAGTGCGCTTAATTCGTCTAAATACACGACGGGAAAGCTACTTGTCACATATTAACATAGGCTGCGTTCTGATCCACCGATGAGGATTAATCATTGCCTACAAATTCCCCGTTTCCTCTCATACTGGTTATAACTGTACATACAAACGCGGGCGTGGTAAAATGTCAAATCGCGTAATTGGTATTTCAAATAAAGCAATGAACCTTCGTAAAGCGGGCGGTTGCCGTAGGAGCCGGCGAATGGATTTCTCGTCAATGGTTTCTGACAATTCGATGTAAGCTTCTTGGGATACAAGTGCTATCATTGATAACTTTAACATGAGCCAAATGTTGCACACGAAAATATTGGCCGGTCTATAAAGGTTTCCTCTTAGGTAACATTGTTGATGATGTATGCCTACCAGCAGTGTGGCAAAATTGTTATCATCAGCGTGTTGTTATGTGCAGTGCAGGACGAAGACCTGTGCCAGCGATTTCCAATTACCCCTGCATTGCGTCAGCTGAACACCATCCTATGCCCGCAAATTTCGTAATTTCATCCCATCACCTAATTCTCTGTGCTCTTCGAATGCGTTTTTCTTCTCCGGGCACCCATTCTGCGACACTTAATAGACCAACGGTTATCGGTTCTCCGCATTGCATCACCTGCCCAGTTCTGTTTCTTCCTTTTAATGCCAACTGGAGCATCGGGTACCCCAGTTTGCTCGTTAATCATTACCGCTGTCTTCCCCTCGCTTGAGTTGCGTTTACTTGATAATAAACGCATGCGTTTACTTGATGTACATTTATCTGATTTACTATGATGATTAGTCTGAGCTTTAGCTATGATTATTGTATTAAACGTCTTGTTGTTTGGTTGTATTACTTAAATATACATATATGTGTATGTACGGGTATGTAAGTGTGTATGTGTGTAAACTTCTGTATGCAAAATGTGCTCCCTCCCTGTAATGACCCTCAAGAGAGGGTTAACAGTATTTCTAAATAAATAAATAAACATTACGAGTATAGTTTTTCGTTCCATCATTTCTTGCACGGCCCTTAAATTTATCTTCAAATCTTTTCGTTAACTTTTCTCTCTGCATCATGAAATAATGCAATCAGAATGCAATGACTGCGCACTTTCGTGCTCAAGGGAACAGTTAGTGTTGAGAACAGTAAAAATATATCAGCCAAAGCGTTTGCCTGTGCACACGCTTACGTCACAGAGCACAGTGACGAGGACACGATTCTCAAAGCATGCTTCACGCCCCCGTCAGAACACAACAGCAGAGCTAAGTTCCCAGCTCTTAAGTGTGTCGGCGGCGCAGAACGATACAGCGACCGCCAGCAGGACTACGTGGCACGTCATTGCCGACGTTCGTCTTCGCCTTCCTTCCAACAACATTTGGGGCAACTACACCGCGGCTCGCGCTTTTTCTTTGGTCAGCAAGGCCCAGCGGATGTAGCAAATCGGCCACGCAGTTATTAAAAAAATGGCAATCTTTTTCGCGCACACACTGCTCCAAGTGTTGCGAACGGAAGTCATTCATATCTGCCTAAGGGCACGCTTATTCGGCTCCAAAATTTTCTTCTCTGTGCTTCCCTATCAAGCGTTATATTACGAAGCATCTTAACGTGCAGTAATGAGTTACCCTGGCAATGAACTGCTCAGATACGACAGTCTCGAGTATTTGCTGCCCTCTTCTAGAACAAAGCGATGTTGCTCCAGCACTCGGCCCCAGAGGAGTGGCAAAATCGCCGCGTTCTGATGCCTACGAAGGAAGTCACTAATTGAAGCACGACAAGTTGCGAGTTTGATGCAGACGCGAATAAAATTAAATGGGTCATATGCGAAGCACTGTTACTCTTTCTTGCTTTGTTTCTTGCTTTTTTCTACTTCATCTATGTACCACCGAATATGCTAATGCCTCCAAATTGACTGCTTACAGATCATTTGCTCAATGCTATTATGACATTCTGTTCTCAGTACAGTGTTGAACGGAAACCAGTATGGTGAAGAAAGAACAAAATTGAACTAAAACGTACGCACACAAAATAAAATAAAAGGTAATCTCTATTGCACCCTTGTTCACAATGCTAAACGTCTCGTTGTTAACAAAGGGCCCGTGTGGGATCCACAACGTCGAATCAATATTATATGTTATATTTATTTGTTATGGTATTAATTTCTATTTGAATGCCAACTAGGATAACAGCACCGTTGAAGTTCAGCACCGTTTTGAGAAATTTATTAGACCAACGGTTATCGGTTCTCCGCATTGCATCACCTGCCCAGTTCTATTTCTTCCTTTTAATGCCAACTAGAGTATCGGCTACCCCCGTTTGCTCGCAAATCATTACCGCTGTGGTCTTGTCTCCTAAAATTATGCCGATTGTTTTTCGTTCTGCTCTAGCATTCCTTGAACTTCTCGTTGACTCCGCACGGCTTGTGATGCTCGTGGGCACCACCCACTATCAAGTATTCAAGTCAGCAGGCTTTCAAAATTCAAAGCGAAGCTTTATTTGCCTTCTCCTTCGACTTTTGCGCTTGTACTTTTTCATTACACCGTGTCGGGGGGAGGGGGAGGGCGGAGCATGTGCATACATGGCAGGAGCGTGGCAGAGAGTAAAGTTAACGCGAGAAACTTGTTTGGACCTTCCCATCGTGTCGGATGTCCACCATGATCACTGGAGCTCCCTGAGTGTCACCACATTAGCCTCTTGACAGCTGTAAATATCCGTAACCATCCTCAAAATCATTGCAGTAACTGCAGCGCTTACTTTCCTACTGACGCGCAACTCTAGAGGGGACGTGGATAGAACTGTAGAGGGGAGGGGTGGAGGAGGCAGAGAATGGGTAGAACCGACGCAGTCGCGAAATGCGTGAATAACAGTCTCGCCACTTATTCCCGGTTCCCATGCAGGGAGAGACGGCGAAGAAGGGAAAGATGCCCGTTTCAATGCGCGCCGCCGACGCCCCATCCTCTTTGGCTGACGTGCTGCGCAAATAGTGCTGCAAAAATGCCGCCCCTACTGAGCGTCCCTCGGTTTCTAGTAGTACAAAAGGTGGACGTCTGCTGCCGAAAACACAGGCGTACAATGGAGCCACCGGTTTCGCTTGTGCTGCGTTATGGATTCCGACAAATGTCGCACACGGAAAACTTCTTCAGGCCAAGTACACTTCAGAGAGTCAAAAGGCTCTGCGATGCCAAGTACGTTTACGACGTGCAAGCGTTCGAAGGATTGTTTAGGCACGCTGCAGCTTGAAAGTGCAGCGAATATATTACGACGCAGACATACAGGTAATTTGTCTAAGGCATGTGCGTGGGATTATCAATAATTAATGCACGAACTGCTTGCTCTGGGAAGAGCCAAACGATCAAGTGATCGGCAATAAATTATGTCAGGGAATAAAAGTCGAACGATGACCGCTGGCTGCTGCAACACAATCAATAAATCGCACAAATACTTTTTGGGTATGCACGCGTAATGTTTTGGCATGTGTCTTCTCTAATCAAATCATGTCATTACACAGCGGCAGTTCGAAATTTCGCGTGAATAAGACATGGCTTCGAAAGGGCACGTAAGTACACTGATATTTTGTTGTGTCGCCCTGTGTTACTTTAGCCGTGAAACTACGTTGGTCAAAGTGTTCTCTGGCCTTGACGAGGTTTGTACAAAATGCTTTATTCACAACGCATCTTCTGAGGCGAATCGGGAGCATCCGCGCGGACAGCTGAGCAGCCTTCCCGCAGCATGTTGCTGGGCGCAGCAGGCGCAAGAATACGTGAAGCTATCTCCGTGAGTGTTTATAGCACGGCCGCTGGATATGCAGGTGTTGTGGTTTACAGTGGCTGCGCACTTCTATCCGCACAGCACGTCTGATGGTTCCAATGCTCGCGTACGTTTCGCCGCTTGATGGCCACGGAGTTTTCATTGGGCACTCACTTTCCAACGTTCCGCCGCTCCACTAAGTATTGCTTTGAGCTGAACCACTAAGTATTGCTTTGAGCGGAACCGTTAGAACCACGCATAGGGATTATGACCCTCTTGTTCATGACAATTCACCACGCAACAATAACATAACGGCGGTTACGACGCTTCGAGACCGCGCGCTGGTCGCCGTAGTCTTCGGGTGCTCCCGTCTTCGGCACGGTTTGCTGGAAACAAGAGTGTTTTCTTTCCATGACCTGTGTCACAGACCGTAGCACACAAGATCGTGTGCCCCTCAGAAGTACTTTCCGGGTCCGAAAGACGACGCAGAAATCTTAAAACTAAGCGCAAAACAAGTGAGGCTTCCGTTATTCTTTGGGCTGTTGTTGAATTTGTACTACTCAGCCAAATTCTTCTAAAGAGAAAGCCGTAGGTGTCCATGTTGGTGGTGCCCTTGGCGGTGACTTTCGCGAAGCTGAGCCGAAACGAAAAATCGCCGACACCGCAAAAAATGCTCGGAATAACGTCACATTTCACAGACAGCTTCCTGTAAACAAAGTTCATTAGTGGCTTTAAAAGAAAATCTGGGAAATTTCGGTCTCGGTGGCAATCGAACCCGGGCCTCCGGTGTACGAGATGAGCACGCTTCCTTGAAGCCTCGGCAGCTCCGCGGTAACGTGGCAGCGATCTCGCTGACTGAAGGTGTGGCCTATATATATAGTGCGTGTACTAACATGCTGCACTTTTGGCGCTACGTTAAGTGTTCATATGTGGCCTTTAGGAGGTTTCCTTAGTGCCACAGGGATACATCCTATTGCGGGTCGTTAACTCTTGCAAGAAGTCTAGCTCCGATTGTATAACTTAATGCAGTAACAATATGCCTTAAAAAGAAGTCTAACCCAGATTGTATAACTTTATGTATTACTTAATGTGCGTCAGGCTTTCGCCTTCTTGTGTTACAAGAGTGTAATACCCGCTGAACTTTCTTTTGCCACCAGGCTGCCCCACAGGTTGTGCAAAACTTCCGCCCGTCAGCTTCATAGCCACTAAACCGCAGCAGCATGTACGGACAGGAACGATGGGCTAAACATCGCATGGGTGCATGTACCGCAATTCGGCCGCTTCATATGGATTACCTAAAGAACAGATATTACGTGCAGGAGAAATCGCAATGTCCAGTTGTGAATTAAAAAGATAGACTAATTAACTTTCTAATTATTCCCTTTAGGACAAACGTTAAAATTGCGAAGCCGGATCCCAGCAGCACTGAATCCACGTCTGCCTATAGAAGAAATGTAAGGCCGTTCGAATAGAGAAATTTTCGAATTAATATACATACGAATATTCGATAAAAATCATTCGAATATCTATTCTTTCGAAATCCTTCGACCCAATTTTTTATGTGCCATAGAGAACTCTACATGAATCTGTTCTAAAATAATACTTCCAGTGTACTGTTTTAGCATTGGGTAACAATTTTTATGCTTGGTATTGGATGTGTTGTCTTCTTCTTTAATCACGATGATTGAATTTTAGTACCGTAATATAACTGATTTGGTGGTGTTTTCTGCAACGTTCTGTTTTTTGACCACTATGTTTGTAATCAACCCTTTACGATAATGACCAACCGGCGCGATGTAGGTATTAGTAATAAATACCTGTTTAGCCGCTATTTCGGCCCTTGGAAAATTTCGCCATTATTTATATGGGCACCCTTTCCATGTCGTCACTTTCCACCATGCCCTTTGTTGGCGGTCCTCCCTTAAGGACCGATCTGGCCGACCTGCTCGCTGGGCCCTTAAGCTACGGGAGTACGACATTCGCGTTCCTTTACCGTTCCGCGGCCGCAAATACACGGATGCTGACGCCCTTTCTCGCTCACCAGTCTCAGCTAACAGCGCTTGCCTATCCGTCCTTGATGCCACCCTTACATCACATGTTCTGCGCAACATGTCGGCGGAGCAGTGCAAGGATCCCTCGATAAGTGATCATCCGCCTCTTCCTTTCTGATCCATCCACCTAATTCAACATCTCGCGCTCTTCTCCGCCAGTCTACCCACTTCTGTATTCGCGATGGCCGTCTTTATTGTCGTAACTATCTTTCTGACGGTCGCAAATGGCTTCTTTGTGATACGCCGCCATCTACGTGACTTTATATACGGCACTTTCCACGCAGAGCCACAGTTCCCGCCATTGCGGCCTCTTCAAGACATACGCTGGACTACATCTCCTATTTTATTTGCGCGGCATGTACGACTACGTGCGAACGTTCAATCGCTCCTGTGCTCCATGCCAACGCCAAAAATTACCTCCCGGACACGTCTACCCGTCACAAACCCTTCCTTGCCCTAGTCGACCCATTGATAGTGTTTGTATTGATATATACAGACGGGTTACCATCTACTCCAGCAAGGAACAGCTGGATTATTGTGGTAGTTGATCACTTGACCCGCTATGCTGAAACAGCCGCGCTGCCGACTGCCACCGCCTGCGACGTTGCATCGTTTTCTTTACGCCACTTCGTACTGCACCACGGTGCCCCTCGCGAACTTCTGAGTGTCAGAGGCAGCGCCTTTCTTTCCAATCCTTTGAAGGAACACCTCGACGAATGTCGCATCGTCCACCGCTAATGTACAGCGTGGGATCCGCAAACTAAGGCATGACACACCACTTCAACCGTACCCTTGGTGATATGCTATCAATGTACGTCGCCTCTGATCCTTCCCATTGGGACCAAGTTCTCTCTTTCTTAACGTAGGCTCACAATACTGCGGCCCAAGCAACTACTGGATTTTCTCCGTACTTTCTCCTGTACGGACGAGAACCATCTAATACGTTCGTACAATTCTTTCATATAAGTCTTAGGCGTCCGAAAGTACTCCGCTGTCTGAACCTGCTCGACATGCTGAGGAATGCCGCCAGCTTGCATCTTGACCAGCTTGCCTTGCCCGGTATGGTTGGCGTTAAAGAACAAAATTCAATTTTGCTCACGCCTGCGCGCTCACGCAGACGCTGACGCCAGTTTTTCTGCGACATGGGGCCTTTAATGCTATCGCGTCAATACCTGGAACCCTACCGCGTTCTGCAGCAAACGTCCTCCGTCAATTGCCTCTTGGAGCCCCTCACGCCATCGACAGACCTACGCTATCGCGGCCGCGAACTTGCCCGCGTCTCCATTAGTAGTGCATTCGCCTTAAGCCACCAGGATGGTGCCATTTTCTGCGGACGGCTATTGTAATGAAGAAGAGTAGCCTGCGCCTCAGCAGCATCGCCACCGGCATGAGCTCGCGGTTGCTGTCCTTAGCCGAACGCTTGTGACTGCTGCCTATTCACCGGCGGCCGCTGCTACTAAACCTCTGAGTAAAAAAAAAATCAAATTTAGCACATATTCTCATTTTTGAAGAAAGTGAGATATGACGCTTGTGTGGAATTCATTTCGTAAAAGAAATGAGGATTGTTTAAACCGTGCGATGCAAGGATAGGATGTCGTTCGCAACTGCAAATCCGGTCAGCTAGGAAGTCACCAAATTACAAGCTTTCGATTATCTGGCGCACTACGGCAATGACATCCCCAAAACAAGGGCACAGCAAGTCACTAGTTTCAAGTTAAGCGTTGCGTGCGTAGTGTGAGAAAAGTGTGATACCAGAGCCTCACACGAACATACTTGTTTGGGATACAACTTTGAGGAGACTGGTCAAATAACATGTTGCTTCGCCAAAATCGATACAACCAATTCGCGTATAGGCGGCTTAAATCTGAGACATTCTTCTTGAATGACTGGACGTTATTGAGCAGAGGTCATGTGACCCATGCGTTCATTCACGAATCGGCCCTCTGTGAAGTAACCGCGGCTCTCTTGCAGCAGAATCGCACGGAACAGTCCTCACTTGTATCGATCTTTCTCTCACGAGGCACCAGTAAGAGCTAATATTCCTCACATGCGAACCGAAAGAATATTTTTCAATTCCTAATAGTAAAGTCTCGAAGAAAGTACGAGTCAGATACCACGGACTACTTAACTCCTATAAAAAATTTTGAATAATCGCACGCCCTCCAAGGAGTTATAAGACTGGCACCACTTTAGAGATTTCAGTCCTTAAAGAGAGAGAAAAAAATCTGCCAGCCCTTCCACTGGGGTGGAGATGGAAGACCAGCGAAGCTGTACTATGGTGGGTATTATGTATTTCCAATTATGACTATTAAGACGGGATGTTGTAATTGATTATTTGAACTATTAAAGATTGGGAAATATAAATGATGCAGTGGATTTCATTTATTTAGTAACCACAGGGAGCATGGCCTTATGGTCGCTACGGTACACCGTCATAGTGTGTACGGCAAAGGTTGGTACATTCTTCATAAACACGTCACCAACGCCGCGCGCGTTCGGTGCGAACGCGGGAAAAACGTCGCCGCCGTCGACAACAGTTCTGCGTGTTGTTTGTGTGATGGCACACAACCACTGTCAAAACGCTGGCTACGTGACGAACGGCTAAACGCCGTTGCCGACACTGTTAGGAGAGAGGTGAGCGAGAGCACAGAGAGAGTCGGCGGCAGAAGCCAGCAGGGCTGCGCGCATGCGCCGCAGTGGGAGAGCGCGCACGCACACGAACAGTCTAGGGTGCCTCGATGCCCTCCTCGCCCACCACTCCCCTTCCACTGGGAAGTCGCGTTTGCTCTCCGCCGAGCGCTTCTTCCTCTTTACAACCACAATCTCTCTCTCTCCGCCGTGCGTTCGCTCCCCGTGAAAGCACGCGTCCCTCGCCCTCGCCCGCTTTCACTCGCACATACAGCACACTGCCAATGATAGTTTTTTTCTATTGCCGGACACACCGATCCAAAGGTGAGCCCTTTACAGCTTAGCTGTAAAATGTTATGAAAGGCAAAGAATTTAGCCAGATTAACTGTCCCGTTGGTTACTCTGCTCAGGGGGCAAGACAATAGGGCAGAAAAGATGACAAAAGAAGAGAACATATGAACAAAATTCATCTGCACAAGCGCGAGGAACCCAACTGACAACGACTACAGTTTTTCGTACAGTCCCGATGCTTTCACAATACACACTAGTACTTTCAGAGCAACTCGGGCGTATGTCGGCTGGGAATAAAGTGCAAGAATTATCTTTTCCGTAAGGGGACGGTTGTCAAGCTTGTCGAGCGTTGTGCACAATGTTTTTCTTGGACCACTCAAAGGAGGACAATCACACATACGGTGCCCAGTTATTTATTCGCAGTCACAAAGTTCACATTCATGACTTTTGGCCATTTTAGAAGGAGCAGGCAATAATGAATTCTACTCCAAGACATAAACGACATCTGAGAATCACGTCCTTAACCTTTTAAGGTTATGTGTACACAATTCTCCACGACAAGATTAGTGTGTCAACACCAAAAGCATTAAAGAAAGTAATATTTAAAACGTATAACATACATCTTGGAACACTTCTCATTGGAATTGTGCTGCAAGATTGAATAATGTGTGCGAAATGCTGTGGTAAAACTGAGTTGGAAGGTCGACGGCTTGGCATTCTTGATGATTATAATATATTGGGTTTATTAGGGAGCAAGGACCAGGGATAGCCAAAGAGCGCCAAGAAGGCTTGGCTTGGCTGAATAGGTGCGTTTCAAGCCCGCTAGACATAAAATAGTTGACAATCTCGTATCTGATATTCGAGCAGCGAGTTTTCGAATAGAGTCCACATTCTGTAAACTTTACAAAACACACTCAAAACTTTAAAATTATCAATCTACTCGGCAGCTCTACACTGTTTTTATTATTCTCAAGATTCGAGAAATGGGTTGAAATAAAGATTTTGATGAACAGAAATTATTGGCACCTGAAATGGTTAAAATGTGCTGCCTGATACATTGGCGTTCCAGTTGACCATTTCTCAGAAGCCACCCTCTACCAGTTTGGGGCGATATTAATTGCAATGGCAATGTAGCTTTTTATCAGATTTCAAGAACGGATATCTGAAGAATAGTACGAGTCATAGGACTTTTCCGACGCAGTTTCGCAATTCTCGTAAGCTTGCTAAGCGAATTATTACAACTGGATACCTAGACATTGCGATTTTTTATGCACGTATAATTCCAGCTTCTTCCAAAATCCACCTAAAAAAGGCGAAACAACACTTTCTCCCGTAGGTGAATAAAAATCGCGTTTGAGCAAAAAGAGAATGGGTGGTAGCACCGAGTTCGTAATTCTACGAAGCCCTCTGTAAAATAAATAAAGGGTCTTTTGGGCACAACATTCACTCAGAAGAAATCTATAAAGTTAGTGACGCGGCGAATTGAAATGAACGCTGAAATATTTTGACGCTCCTCAAGCAGTAGTCAAGTTGCAGCAGTGAAGTTGAAAAAAAATAAAGAGGTGAGGCTAGATCACAAAGACTGTATTATAATGCGATGTCCGTCAAGATCTATAGAAGAAAAATGAATGAAGTCCCAGTTGCCATAATGACTAATTTAGCGGAGTCTTGGAACGACGGCAAACTGAGGGAGTTAGTAAACGCTTAGCTGCGGGTGAGCGAATGATCGGGCAGCAAGCGGCCCCTCTGCATTTGTAAAAACGGCCTTTTTATAAGTTTCTAATGGCTTAGCCGTCCGCGCAGAAGGCCAGGAGTTGTAAGTGATCGCCATGCTGAAGTCACTCATGAATGTGATGCGTACGTTACTGACGTACCTAAACACCCCGAATGCTCGCAGCGCACTACAGGTACTGGACGCGATTAATCCAGTACTTGCAAGTCTAGAATAGCATCATGGCTCATTCACCGCTGTCATTCCGTAAAGATGTCAAGGAAGCATCCCTTTTTCAGTGGAATGCTCGAGGCCTCAGATCAAGAATTTCGGATTTTCGACCTTTCATGTTTGCGAACAAGTTTCCCATTATTGTCTGCGAACCAAAGCTTCAAAATACAATCCGGCTATCGGGTTATGAAGCTTTCCCATCCGCGTCGTGTAATGTCCTCAGCAAGGTCGTCGTTTATGTTCGGTGTGAACTGACTTACGTGCTACATTCAGTTGTGCCTCACGACGACGACCAATACGTGTGTTTAACTGTAAAAACAAAGAAACTTACATTTACTCTCGTCGCTGCATATATTTCTTCAACCAGTCGTTTTGACACGGAACGACTGGGTGCTCTGTTATGCGCGACAGCTGGCCCTTGGATCCTTAATGGATATTTTAACGCACACCACCCGCTCTGGGGGAGTGTGAAGATTGACTCCAAGGGAAGAAAACTAGTCGCATTTGCCTCGGAACAAGAGCTTTGTTGTCTCAATGATGGCAGCCCCACATATTTACGGGGACTAACCTACAGCAGCTGTCTGGACTTGACTTTCGTCTCTCAGTGTCTTCGAAGCAGTATAAAGTGGTTCTCAGACATAGAAATCCATGGAAGTGATCACGTTCCTACCTATTTGAAGATCAAGGGAGTGGCCAAGTGTCTATCTACTGCCCTTTGTAGAACAGACTGGACGAAGTTCAGATCGCTTATGGAAGACGAATGTCAAGAAGGCCACCCATTATTTCTGGAGAATCAGATTAGAAATGCACTGCAAGAGGCTATGTTCACTTTTAGGCCTTCTCCAAAGTATAATGAATATGAAGGTGAATTGGAAAGGCTTCGAGCGATTCGCCGACGCGCCGAAGGAAGATACAGGCGCACCAAATGTATTCATGATCTGAGGGAGGCGAGGCAGATCCAAAAGAAAATCCAGCGCCGCATCGATACGCTACAATCTCAGAAGTGGAAATCCTTTTGCGAGTCCTTGGATCCTCGAAAGCCTCTGTCCCACATATGGAGAACTCTGCGTGGCCTACAATCGTCTCCGCAACAGCGCCACCCTTATAAGTCTCTTGCCCTGCATCAAAGACGACGTGAGATCGACGTTGCTGAGGATTTCTGCGCAAGTATAGCTGGCTTGCCATCACGACCTGTATCATTAGCACGTGATGTTGCGGCATCCAAGGACTCTCGCATGGATCTCTTATTCTCTTTGGAGGAGCTCGAAGCTGCGCTGGCGACTTGTAGGAAGTCATCATCGCCTGGGCCCGACGGAGTCACATAGAAGGCACTTGGAAAACTTGGCCACAAAGCCCGCAGCGTACTGTTGGAGAGATACAACGAATCCTGGCGCGAAGGATTGATTCCTTGTGAGTGGAAAGTCAGCCGCCTAATACCATTACTTAAGAGCTCTAAATCTCCATTAGACTTGGCATCGTACCATCTCATCGCTCTTGCCAGTTGCGTTGGGAAACTAATGGAAAGCATGAAGAAAAATTAAATTATAGGGTTTTACGTGCCAAAACCAGTTCTGATTATGAGGCACGCCATAGTGGGGGACTCCGGAAATTTGGACCACCTAATGGAAAGGATGGTGTTGACGCGTCTTGAATGGTATTTGGAATATAATGAGGTATATCTGAATGCAATGGCGGGATCCCGGCGCGGTCGGTAATCTGTCGATAACGTGCTTGATTTGGTAACATCCATTCAAGACCAAAAGAGCATGAAACGTTTAACGGTGGCGATGTTTCTTGATGTGAAAGGCGCATATGATAATGTAGCGCACCAAGCAATCCTCGATGCTTTGATCAATGTGGGCATTGGTGGCCGTGCACTGCGCTGCATTCACAGCTATTTGGAGGATATATCCTTCTTCGTACTTACAGAAGGTGGAATGACATCCCACCATGTCACCAGCAAAGGTTTGCCACAAGGCGGAGTCTTAAGCCTCGCGCTCTTCAACGTAGCACTGCTAGGCCTTGTTGGATCATTGCCAAGGCCAGTCCATATATCCATCTATGCAGATGATATCTTCATCTGCGCGGCCGGCGTAACTCGTCCGCAGATACGAGGGAGACTGCAGAAGGTGGTCATACAAACGTCGTCTTATCTGCGTATGAAAGGCCTAGAATTGTCCTCCGAAAAGTGCCGATTAGCCGCATTTACGTGCAAAACATTGACTCCATATGTTATACGCATAAATGGACAAGTAATTGCTTACGAAACAAAACACTACTTCCTCGGAGTCATCATCGATCGCAATTTGTCTTGGAGGCCACATATTTCATTTATGAAAAAGAGGTTGACTGCAATAGCACACGTATTAAATTTGTCAGCGGAAAGTCTTGGAGTGCATCTGTGCAGTCGATGTCTAAGCTGTACCATGCATTATTTATGGGCTTCCTAAGATACAGCCTACCCGTGCTGGGAAGCACCAGTAAAACGAGCCTTCGCACACTCCGTAGTATGCAAGCCCAACTTCAACGAACGTGCCTCGCCCTCCCTAAGTGTGCATCCACAGCGGCCACAATCGCCATAGCACGTGACCACCCTGTATCAACGTACTTTGCAGTCGACGCTGTAAGAGTGCACATTCGACATGCAGCAAGGACGCCCTTTCACCATCTTGCTTGCCTGCCAACAACTAGGCCGCATACGAGTTTTAGCGGTCTCTTGACTATACACTGAGCATCGCTACCATCGAATTACGTCCCTGCAGCATGGCCTGCGTTGCCACTGTTGTCTCTGAATTCATATCGAATATGCCTCACCATTCCAGGCGTAAACAAGAAGGCACAAATGCCGTCAGCAGCATTGAAGCAGGCAGCATTATTGCTACTACATGAGGTCCACAGTGACCGCTTACATGTTTACACAGATGGGTCGGTCATGCACTCCAGTTCAGCAGCTGCCGTATTTGTCCCAGCAAAATCTACAGTAGTAAAATTCCGGACATCGCACTTGACATCGACGACGGCTGTGGAACTTACAGCTATGTGTGCAGCAATGAAATTTATCGACCAGGAACCGCCCCAGAAATGGTCTATCTTCTGCGATTCCAAGGCCGCCCTCCAGATTTTGCTCTCTGCACTACGCCGTAGACCCCACGAACGACTTGTCGCAGACACACGCGAAATTTACCATCAGGCAGTTGACCAAGGACATGACATCGTCTTTCAATGGCTGCCAAGTCACTGTGGTATCTTTGGAAACGAGCTAGCGGACGCAGCCGCGCAATCTTCACATACCAGTACCGATTGCGTCGCTATGCCTATGTCCAGAGCATACGCAGCACGAAAGCTCCATGCGCTTGCTCGCGAGCTTACGTTAGCCTACTGGAATTTAACGGACTTTAAAAACCAACGCATCTGTTCCCTGGATCCTAATCTGAAGCTCCGCCTTCCACATGGCTTACCACGACGGGAGGTAACTCTCATTTGTCGCCTAAGACTTGGAGTAGCTTTCACTACGCGTACTCCTACGTTATCGGAATGGCCACAAGTCCAGATTGTGAAACTTGCGGGTGCAGAGACGATAACACATCTTCTGTGTGATTGTCGTCGTTTTAGTGTACAAAGGAAAGTCCTCAGAACCACGCTCGACAAGATAGACAGCCGTCCCTTTACGGAAACCAGAATTCTTGGTCCCTGGTCCCAGCCGACGTCGGAACGAACTGCTTTAAAAGCACTAGTACGCTTTTTAAAAGAAAGAGGACTTCGTGAAAAACTATAGAATTGTGCGGACTGATGCTTTTTTTATTTTTTTTTCTTATTATTAATCTTCTCTTGTTTTCTAATCTTTTCTGTCCTTACCCCATCCCCCTGTGCAGAGTAGCCAACCGGACACTTTACCTACTTAACCTTAGCCTTAACCTTAACCTTTCACCTCTTATTTTCCTTCCTTCCTCCCTTCTAATGACTTAGTGAGTAAACCGCTTTCAGAGTGCAGTGAAGTCAGCACGTCTTTCGCTCAGAGATGGCTTTCACCTTTGCGTTCATGCCTCACTCCCAATGTTATTTCTCGGTTATGCTTCGCTTAAGCTTCAACTGAGCATGATGTTCAACACTTGAAGACCCAGTTAAGTGTCCAAAGTTTGCTGCTCCAACTTCTACAGTAGGCATTCATCACATTCAGGCTTTGCACAAGAACGATAGATACTCGGCAGAAAGATTCTCAGAGCTGTCAAGCTACGAACAAATCAAACAGTCAGATAAATGCATTGGTCTATGGAAGACTTGTTGGCTAAGCCACTATTGCAATTCCAGCATGAGGGGGACATCCATTCTTTTCTTGAAACAAACATTTCTGCCGTAGGGTTAAGCTGTAGATAAAAAAAAAGAAAAGTCTGATAATACCTAACAAAACGAAGAAAGACTGTGAACGCCGGGATAAATAGAACCAGAAAACTCACAGGCCCCTTCGGCATCCCTGGTGACAGCCAGGCAAATAAAGCCCAAGACGGCGACCAATTTCAGAAACTTCATGTCTGGACGCGGAGCTGCTCCCTTGGCTATCCTTGTATATACGAAGGGGACTGGTTAGACTATCGTCCGATGAATGCGACCCTGCCTCAGCGAACTCAACGCCAACTCTGTGGTCTCTCTGCACGCACTCGCTTGCCTATTCCTTTTACGGTACGAGACACCTCGGGTACCCCGCGGACACGGTGAATGCTGCCAACAAGGCTGTCTTACGTTGATGTCACCTTTGACTATGAGGAAGGCGCAATGAGCTAGGCGCTTGCTCAATGCGTCTTTTTTTATTTTTATCACGGCCATCTTTGTTTTCATCGGCGCCGCTGGTTAATCCGTCTGGCACGAGCCAGCATTAGAAAATCGGCGAGATTGCGTGGCGCCAGTACCTATAGAGAGCTGTGGGCGGGGCCAGACTCGCTGTAGCCGTCGGCGTTGAGACAATGCTCGTGCGAGGCACCGAATTGAACTTGTTTTTTTTGTGATGCCAGGCGAAGCGTTCGGTTGCGTGTTATACCGATGGCGTGTTTCTGCATAGCGTGAACATGCCTTACCCTCTTGCAATTTTTTATAACATCAAGCGCACGGCATGTCAGCGGCCTTTTATAGCGCTGAGGCACGTCGGGGACGGCGACAGTATGCGCAGATGTGCACGGTGTAATGATGGTTGAATAATTTTTCATTTGATCAACGAATAATCGTTTATCATTTTATCTTTTATTCAATTAATCACTTTCGATGCATGGTTTATCATGGAGCCATAGATTAATCGAAATTCTTGTTGGGGATATATAACAGGGTTAAAACAGCATCACTACTTTTGCAGAACTCCATATTAATGTTTGAGAGGTGCTACCAAGTTTGATACACAAGAGAATAAACGTTTGAAAAAGTATAGTCTTTAACTTGTTTAAGACAAACCCGCCGTAGTTGCTCAGTGGCTATGGTGTTGGGCTGCTGAGCACGAGGTCGCGGGATCGAATCCCGGCCACTGCGGCCGCATTTCGATGGGGGCGAAATGCGAAAACACCCGTGTACTTAGATTTAGGCGCACGTTAAAGAACCCCAGGTGGTACAAATTTCTGGAGTTCCCCACTACGGCGTGCCTCATAATCATATCGTGGTTCTGGCACGTAAAACCCCATAATTTATTATTGTTTAAGACTAAAAATATCATTGGCACTAGCGGCTTTTGAAATGATAAACAATATATGTTATACAATGGCGCTTAGTGCAGAATTAAGTAAGATACATGGCACTAATTAACCCCTGTACAGTGCAGTTAAACAAGAAAAAAGAAAAATGGCAAAAGGTTAAGGTGAAGTCCAGTGAAATAAGCAAGAAATTTCCATATGCACAGGGCAAAAGAAAGTTACTGGCTTGGGATTTTAAACCACATCCTCTTTTCTATAGAGCTAATGAATGTCAATTCGCTGGAATGTTGAAGTGAAACCGATACCTTCATTGAATGGCCACACAACCAGCATACGATAATAGTTGCTAGGATGCTATAGATTTGTCGGAATGGACATGAACTCCATCACTATGTCAAATACATGCTCCAAAGCGGCGCAAATGCTTTGCCACGTCTTTAGTGGACTGGGAGTGGCGCGACGATCAACGACCGGGTTGCTATAGTATCCCTTGAATTGCGAGGGCATTTCAAGCCTCCGGCTTCGGACGGTATGGTGACGTGTGTAAAGGGGGGGGGGGGGAAGCAAGGTAAATATACTTGGTAGCAAACCTTCAATAGGAGCCCATACTTTCAAAACATGGCTTTTAATCGGCGGTTCGTGGGGCATAGGGCCATCTGTGTGACGAGGCAACACTGGCGGCTGAACAAACAAATAATGTGACGCACCATATTCGTTACAACAGAATGCGTTATTTTGTTCTCGAAAGCGCATGCTTTGGTTTGGGGGCCGGTCATTAGAGCTGTATCTTCAAGTGCCCCGCAATTAGACCCGATGGGCGTTTCGATCTTTAACCATGGAAAGCGATATACCAAAGGTCAGCCATACGGGTGTCGACATACGGCCGACGAAAGCTTTGGGTGTAGACTGCTGGTCGCATCGTCAGGCGCCAAGCCTGTCTGGCGGCACAGCCATACGAAAACAGCTAAAATAAACAATTATCTAGCGCTGTACGTTTGACTGGACAGGTTAAGAAAGGATGAAACCACCCGTGCCACCAAATTCAGACGAATGTCCACAAGCAAAGCAACACAACGTGTGAGGGGCGCGTATAGAAACAGGTGAACTAAGGTAAAAAACACCGCATATCCACGGGGTGAATGATAATTAGTGGGCGCAGCTCCGGAGGGAATCATCGGTAAACCGTGAATCTTCCGTGTAATTCGCCCAGTCTCGCCGCACTAAATCGAACGATTGACTTCCACCAATGTCACGCGCCATATTTGACGTCATTCCGATTTTATAACAGCGCCCTTCATTATAATTGCACCATCTCTCGCTTAAGGGGACGCTAGCACAAACGCTTTAGAAAGGTTCAGTACTCTCTAGTAAGGGGGAGAGGCCACAGCGTCTTACGCAGCCGTTTACACATGCCGGAACGTGCACCGCGTTTGCCGACGCCATCAGCGTTTATGAATACGGGGGTAAGGCGGAGAGGCCACAGCGTCTTACACGAGCTTCTTACACGGGCCGTAACGCGCTAGCACGAACGCGTTAGAAACGCGCAGTCTTTCGTTAATGTTGGGTATTTATTGTCATCGTGGTGCGTGTGTCCATGTGCGCATCGTGGCGTAGCGGTTAGCGCCGCGCGTTCGGAAGCGAGGGGTCCCTAGTTCGATTCCGCGCTACGGACAGAACTTTCGGATTTCTACTTTTTATAAAAGTAGACGTGGCTACCTACTACGACTACTACTACTACTACTACTACTACAGAGGAGGGACAGACCCACACCCTAAGGAGCTTCGCCCCTAATATACCTGGTAGCGAAGCTTCCATAGAAGCCCTTACGTTCAAAACATTGCGGTTAATCGCCGGTTCATGGGGCTTAGCGCCATCTGTGTGAGGAGAGAACACTTCCGGCGGAAGAAAAATAATTTGACGTCATGTCCGTTAAAAATAGAAGTGACGTCATTTTGTTCTCAAAGGCGCGAAATTTGTTTTCGGAGGCCTGCCAATGCCATTGTAGCTGTATATTCAAATGCTCCGCCATTCAACTTATGGGCGTTTCGAGATCTCTGCGCAGAAAGCGATGCAGGAAAAAATCAGCCGTACGGGTGTTGAAATCGCATCGCTGCACAGAAGATACTTTCCTTGGAGGCCGACGAACGCTTTGAGCGTACAGTGCTCGTCCTTTCGTCAGACGCCAAGCCCGTCGGCCAGCGCTGTCCCACGAAAACAACTAAAGTAAACAATTATCTGGCGGTCGCCACTCACTACTTTTGACTGAACAGGTTAAGAAACAATGAAACTGTTCGCGTCACCAAATTCAGACAAACGTCGACAATCAAAGCAACATGAGGGTGGGGGCGTATGGTAACAGTGAACTTTACGAGCGCGCCTTTCTGCCCACTTCAAGAGTTACATTGCATTGCAAGTGATAGCGGCATCAACACCCGCCGAAATCGGTAGGCGCTCTTACGGTGAGTGCCGACAAAAAGGTATTTATCGATAACGATCAAGTAAAATAGAGTTGTTATTTTCTCGTCATGCGTATATAAAATTGATTAGGAATTTTATTTTCGTTGAATGAATTTAACTGTGTCTCGCTTTAATTAGAAAAGGCTTTTTTCTTTCCCAATGTTTGTTCCCTCCAGACATAGTCGCGCTTCAATCGCTGCTCCCATAACCACCCTTGCTGGTGTCGGTGACAATTCGTTCTGAACCGCTTTTCGCCCGAAGCTTCGCGACCTATTTGGATCGACCTTGGGTGAACTTTACGAGCACGTCTTTCTGCACCAATTCAAGAGCTGCAATGCGTTACAAGTGATAGTGGCGTCACGCCCCCTTTTACAGTGGGCACCGAAAAAGAAGTATTTATTGATAATGATAAAGTAAAATACAGTCGTTTTTTTTTCTTTCCTAGCCACGCGTATATAACTATGCTTAGGAATTTTATTTTAGTTGAATGAATCAAATTGTGTCTCGTTTTAATTAAACTATCATTTTTTCCTTTCCACCTCACATATTCGCGCTTCAATCACTGCTCCCATAACCAACCATGCTGATGTCGGTGACAATTGGTTCTAAACCGCATTTCGCCTGAACCTTCGCGACCCATTTTGAATCGGCCTTGGGGACGCGCTCGGAGTCACTGCTCGTGCGCCGCCATTCAAGTACGATTACGAAATTTTCGCGCCACTCCTATCAAACTCACAAAAACGAATAATCGAACACGTGTAATCGAATAAGTCGACTAAATGATAGGGGGACGTCCATGAAGAATAAACGTTTTGCGGGATACTGTTCATCGATTAATCGAATAATCATTGATCGATATTGCCAACTCTGGAAGGGTAATTTCCTGTTCAGATGTATTCTGCTGCTCTGTTTTCTTCAGAAGTGCCCCCTACCTCTGCAAGGCTTCTGACACGCGGCGCGGTCGACGCTCGCACCATACTGACACGTGTACTCATTTATTCTCTTCTTGGGGACTGCATTTCACCCACTATAAGTTGTCGCTCAGAGCAAAACGCGCCTGCATGATTGATTGGAACATACTCGAACATTATAAAAGGTTTTATCTGTTGTCTGTTGTCACCGAAGCTTGTGTAATCTGATTGTATGCGCGACGCGAATTGTGCAGTACTTTCTGAAAGACCTGGGGGCGCCAGCGATTATTCCGGAACCTTCGATGAGTCGGGTATAAAAACTGACACGCTTGACCGGCAGATGAGATTTCGACGATCGCCGACCGTGTTCGCCGCTCTCGTTGTGTTTTGAGTGAAATTTCATTTTGTGGGCACAAGTTCGCCCAATAAAAAGAAATGTTTATAGTTCTGATTGCACGTGTTTGCGTGTGCGTGCGTGCGTGTGTCCATCTATCTCTGTCTGTTTCTCTGCGTTTTTTTTTTCGTTTTTTTTTCACTTCTTCGCGAGATCACCATGACGCGCATTTGTTTCACGGCAAATACTTGTCTCTAAATGGTGGCTAAAATCACCCGCAAAAACTTCAATTATTCAATTCATCGATGAAAAATCATGCATCTAAAGTGATTAATCGATTAAAGGTTAAAATGATGAATGATTATTCGTTAATCGAATAAAAGTTGTCGCAGTTTCACCTGAAAGGTGAAGCATCAATTGCGATAGCAAATTTGTAGAGAGATATACGGAGTAATGATATTAGCTTTATCAGCTGTATAAACTTGGACATGCAGCAGCACCGGCAACGCGCCGAACTGTTGTCGACGCCGTCGGCATTTTGCCCGCGTTCGCTCAAAATGCGTGCGGCGTTGGTGACTGTTGCCGGAGCCTCTGATATAAATAGGCACTTGGTGCCGCAGCTAAACGTCGCCTCCCTTCCCTCCCCCTTCCCCCCTCCCCCACGGCCTCTCGCGCATCGGAAGAAGGCGCGTTTGCTCTACATATATGGTGATTGTAAAGGAGGAAAGAGACGCCTACTTCTGCAGCCCTTAAGGAAGCACGGCGCAGAACGCGCGTTTGTTCTCCGCCGTGCGTTCACTCCCCGTGAAAGAGCGCGTCCCTCGCGCCCTTTCACTCGCACATACAGCGTTCGGCGGCGCGCGGCCACGATTTCATCTCCATTGACGTCATACGGAACCTCACGGCGACGGCGACGCCGACGGCAGAAATCTGCTTTTGAGTGTCCATATAATTGCTATCGCAATAAAAACGCCGGCAGATCCCACGCCCTGTGGGAATCGATATTATGCGAAGCAGTGTGCGGGGAGCCTACCAAGTGAACAAAACGACCATGAGAGCACCGAGACGTACGCGGCTCTTTCATGACCTACATGACAGGTATGTCATAACATGACAGGCATGTCATGAGTCCTCAGGAGTCCCTTTAGCTACGCCTAAGACGCTTTAGGGTGAAAACCTTAGTCATACTCCTGACTATGATTTCTACCAACATCCTATAGTGTTTCCTTCACTTAGTACCCACGTCCGAACCCATTTCAGTGTTTTTCAGTGTTGATGATTTTTTCGCTGAGTCATTGACTTTTTTTCTGAGTCATGCTCATGACTATGGCTTCTACCATCATCCTTTAATGTTTCTTTCACTTGTATCGGCGTCCGAACCCATTCCAGTGGTTTTTAAGTGTTAATCTTTTTTCACTGAGTCAATGTCGTATTTGCTGAGTCATGCTCAAGACTACGATTTCTGCCATCATCGTTTAGTGTTTCCTTCACTTAGTGCCCATGTTGGAACCCATTCCAGTGGTTTTTGAGTGTTAAAATTTTTTCGCTGAGTCATTGCCATTTTGCTGAGTCATGCTCATGACTATGACTTCTATCAGCATCCTTTAGTGTTTGCTTCCCTTAGTACCCAATGTCCGAACCCATTTCAGTGGCTTTTGAGTGTTATTATTTTTTCGCTGAGTTATTGTCATTTTTTATGAGTCAGGCTCATGAGTAGTACTTCTACCAGCATCCTGTAGTGTTTCCTTCACTTAGTACCCACGTCCGAACCAATTTCAGTGGTTTTTGAGTACTGTACGTTTTTCGCTGATTCATTGTCATTTTTGATTAGTCATGCTCATGACTACAACTTCTACCAACGTACTTGAGTGCTCCCTCCACTTAGTGCCCACGTCCAAACCCATTTGCGTGGTTTTTGAGTGTTAAACTTTTTCGCTGGGTCATTTTCATGACCTACATGACACGCATGTCATGACATTTTTGTCATGACCTATCACTTATGTTCCTCATACACTCCTGTCATAATTATCAATTTTGGTACCTACCAAGGTAACGAAACGACGAGGGCAGACGTAGGCGGCTGTTTCATTACCAACATTACACGCACGTCATGATATTCATGTCATGACATGATTTATGCTCGTCATATAATGTTGTCATAGTATGCCAATTTTGGTACGTAACAAGCTAACGAAACGACCATGAGAGCACAAAGTCGTAGGCAGCTAGATAGATACGGTCAAAGTAGCAAATGTTCGCCAAGAAATGCTTCACATTTAAAAAAGGAAATCACATGCCTATAACTGTCCAACACAGTACAATGGATACAGAAAATGGGGCAGCTATTTCCAGTCACACCGGCGCAATTACTACTGACAGTAACCCCACAGACACGCACAGGTTTCAAAAGGATGGATGAAAGCACTGCGCCTGCAGCAGAAATCCAACCACGGACGTTGGACTCAGAACGTCAATAAACACCCTAGCAGCATCTTGCTCGAGAGGCAAGAAACAAGCACAAAACGAATACAACGGCTGCCGCCACAGCGGTAATCGCGCCGAAGTAACTGAATCGATTACGTTCGACAAGAGGCCATGGTCCCTGCCAGTCCAAGACGAAGGGCGCCCGTTTGCAAACGTGCAGCACATGCTCGGCTGCGCTGGCGGGCAAACACGAGTGCAACTTTTTCACTTCCAAGGACACTTCTCGCTATATAAAACAAGGCGAAACACGGCAACAAGATTCAGCGCAGCGTTCACGTAAAACAAAACAGGAGAGCCTTTACCGCCTTCTTGTATCAGCCTCATTCCTTTTTTACGTGGTGCAGCTGTAATATTTGAACGATTTCCTCTTCGCCTTATCAACTACACAATCATTTGTCAAGCACCTATACGGGAACATCCTCGGTGGTCCTTTCTTTCATTAAGTCGGTGGTTTTCTATTATCATCAACTAAATCAAGCATCACTATCTCCTTATTGTCATGGCTCTCGTGCCTTTTCGTTGCGAGACGAAACTGTTCGTTTTTTCTCGCACCTTGTGCGCCATCTGGCTAAATCGCACAAGACAGTTATCAACCCTTGTTCGCTAATACGCCAAGTAGTAAATGATACCCGGATCTCCGAGTTAACAAAAAACAACCCCCAAGCTTCCAAGAGCATCTTCTGACGTACAGTGCTCCATTAAACACCCAAAGACATAATTGAGTACTGGACTATTACGTGCCAAAACCACGATTTGATTTTGAGGCCGGCCGTAGTGTGTTTCGCGTCAGCTAGGTAGGGCTGGAGATGTTCAAGATTGTACATGAACGATGTGAAACTTTTGGTTTCATTTGGTTTTTGCCGCCTTTCATGATCGTGGCCTAGATCACGGAAATATCTTGGAGCGGTGGGTGCACCCGCCGCCCCCCCCCCCCCCCCCGGTGTATATAAAGCCCTGTTTTCGGGGAATAAAATTCAGTTGAAGTTTTTGCGCGAGAACGATGTTTCATAATGCGTTAATAAAGCCTCTTAAATTGCTTGAGCCTCCAAATGCATCCTCGTATAATGGTGCTATTACAACGTTGGTGCTGAAATCCGTAACTAAAAAGTAAATATCTAAGCTTCGCTAGTTAGCGCATGGACTGCGACGGCTACTCGACCATCTACTAGTCAACTCGACGTGCTGAAAGACAGAATAGTGAAAAAGTCACAGGCCTGCGCGGCACACGCAGCACAGTCACAGCGTAAGCTGGTGCAGCGGCTCAAGAGGAGCTCCAATTTTGGCACCACGCACAACAGGGTCTTCGCCGCAGTCTTCGCCTCGTTTTCACTAGAACGATCTGAACTGTCCACCCGGCGTCGACGGCGAGCTGCGTCTTATAATGCTCTCTGCGCAGCACTCTGCTGAGCCTTGCTCAAGCCTTACAACTGCAACTTACATGTGGGGCACGCTGCGTTTGCAGGCATCTTAACTAGATGGCGCCAGCATACTGACGGAGGCTGGGGATCACGGTTTTTTTTATTATTGCGCGCCTCGTCTGAATGGCATCTCGTCGTCTGCACCTGCGCACGATGCGTTTGCAGGCGCCTTCACTAGATGGCGCCACCATACTGGCGGAGGCTCGGATCGTCTGCGTGGAGGCGGCGGCAGCGACGGTGGACACCATCGCGAACCGAAACGGCTATTGGAATGAGCCCATGATAACTTACGCTGTAAAAAAGCATCATGACATTGGTTAAACCCTATTTGTAAAAAATGTTAACATAATTCGGTACAATGCTTACAATGGATAGTCCCATTCACATATTAGTGATGCAATTGGCATCAATCTATAAGACATCAATTTTCTTCGCTTTAGATGTACTACTAGATTCAGTTTACAGAAGTATGATACCATTTTTACAGCGAACCTGTTGGACTCTCGGTCGTCGGCATTTTTCGTGTGCTATCCGCGAACATAAATCATCATCCTGAGAAATGGCTCCTACCCCCTTGAGCAAGCAAAAAATGCAATGGCTCATCCCTCTCGTAACGCAGAGGCTACAAACACTCAGCAACGTGCATGCATCCATTGGAATCCCACATACCACGTACAGAACAGCGTACAGTCAACCTCAAAAGTTTACGGGATGCGGTTTCCCCTGAAAATGTACATTTCTGCACGGTTTCTGCATGGTACCTTTAATTCAATGGATAACTATATAGGAGGCGAAGGCTACTAAATGCTGGAACATTTATATCAGGCTGTGTGACCACGCTTCGCGAGAATTCAGCTAATTGACAGATCCTGTTTCCCTTAAGCTTTTGAGGTTGACGGTACGCTTCAATAAAGAACAAGCTCCAAACCGGGATCTATCATCATCAGCAATGAGTCATACCTCTGTAAGGAAGCATAAAATGCAACGGCTCCTACCCCCGTAAGGGTGAGGCTACAAGCATTCAGCAAAGTCAAGCCCCGAACAGTGCATACATTCATTAAAATCATCCATACAACACAGAGAACAGCGTATGTTTGAATAAAGAACAAGCTCGAAACAAGCATCCGAACAATCAATAAATTCCGGCAGGTATTACACTATTGTAACACAAGAAGGCGAAAGCCTGCGGCGCATTTCGTAATTTGTCTCCCTAGTCTTTGTCTCCCAAGTTAAACTTCTCTCAGAGGATGATGGATCTGCTATTAGTGGACGATTTACGCAGCATGAAGTAGAACTTGTCATTGATCAGTTTGCGCTTTCGAAAACACCTGATCCTGATGGAATCTCAGGAGAATTTTCTAAAGCCTTTAGGTTTATATTTAGGTTTATAAACCTCTCCTTGTCTTACTTAACATATTTACTACTAGTTTTGATGAAGATTACCTACTGCAATCATTTACAAAAAGTCATATTACCTTGATCCCGAAAAGTAGTGACAAAGAAAATTGCGGTCAGTAGAACGCTATGACCCATTACACTGACGAATGCAGACTTCAAACTTTATGTGAAATTCTTACGTTGTCGACTCCAGTATGCAATGTCATTACTTAGTGGACCTCACCAGGCTTGCGGATTAAAAGGCCGTTCCATACGAGCAAACGTACATCTAGTCCGAACAGCTCTTCAGTATTGATCATCCCACTGTGACCCCTTTGCGCTGCTTCAGACCAACCTAGCAAAAGCATTTGACCGAGTCAACCATGCCTTCCTTATCAATCTTTTAGAATACGTTAATGTAGGCTCCATTGTTTATAGAAGTGCTCGCATGTGTTACACGCACTGTTATACCAGTATCATTCTTAATGGTAATCTATCCGAGCTGGTTCCCATTCTTTCCTCAGTAAAACAGGGTTGTCCGTTATCGCCACTTCAAGTAACCCTTTATTTAGAGCCACTGTGTATCAGCATTCTAAAGTTCAGTGATATTCAAGGTTTTAACATTTTGGACAACGAACTCAAAGTATTGGCTTACGCAAATGACCCTGCCAATCACTGAAAAATATGGTATAGCTTCCAGGGCCCGGATAAATTGGTTAAAAAGCTCAGGCCTTTGGTTTGGTTTATGGGGGTGTACGCGGACTTACTATGCTGATATAGAATGGACAACCGTGCCTTGGTGTTCCTTTTGATGCATATAAGCTTAGTGAACATTTCTGGCGGGAACGTGTACCGACACTTCCACACAATGCGGGTACCTTTACGCCACACCCTCTTTCAGTATTTGGTAGGGTGGCGGCTTGTAACTTTCCCTTGGCTACAAAAGTATTTTACATACTGCAGATACCTAATTGTGCCAGGATTTATAATAAACGTTTTCATACAATATTCGCTACTTTTGGTGGTCTTTTACCTATGAGCCTATGAGACGAGGTAATATATTCAAACCCGTATGTGCTGGTGGACTTCGTCTGGTACACATATTTGTACGACAGATAGTTTGTCGTTTCTTCATTTTCGAGATATTTCACACTTAATCCTGTGGTCATTCATACAAGTTAACTTAGTCAATGCTTTACCCAACTTGGTGGTTTCATCCCAATATTCCAAATGACCTTGTTTGTGGCGTTTTTGTATGAAGTGTATTTCTCTGTCAATTTTATCTTTGTTTGGTTTTCTACCTAATATCTCTGCACAACGCCCAGAAAACAACTGTATAAATAGTTGATATCCATGATTTCCCAACCTCTCCTTTACCATTCTACATCCTCCCCTCTGCGATGGCATGACGTACTTCTGTGAGTCCGCAACATGCCGTTATTCCCATATACAAAAACATGTTTCTTTATATTACACAGTAAAAGGTTACCTCTGAAAACTTGGTTGCACAAAAATGGCATTTTTTCTATCCACTATGAATTATCGCCTTTGCAATGTGCCCGGGACACTAGAGCATTGCTTCATAAGTTGTAAAGATGCAATATTATTTTGAAATGTGTTTCAAAGAACTCTTAAAAAAAGACTTCATTTTGAATCAACATGCCATCCGATACTTGATTGCGCCCCACAGAGAAGACGTGCAATCGATATGTTTTTCTAATTGGACTACGTAGGTTATGGAAGAAACGCATGTTGGACCTAAACCCTGATCCTCTTGTTTCGTCGAAATTTCAGTATGCTCAAATGATTGGTAAGTTGAAGGACATGTATGACTTAACAGAGTTTCGACCGGACTGGTACCACTTCTTCATAAGTTGTTTGTCGTTGCGCCTTTTTTATGCTGCAAGCTATTTGTAGTTTTTTAAGTGGGGCACGGTGTGTTCAACGTGAAATATAGATACTTTCTAGACTATCAATACGAGATGTGTTGGCTAGTGATTGCAGGTTTCTCGGGTATAGCGCTTTACTTTCGCCTTAAAAGCATTGTATATCCCCCTCAGCAGTTGTAGTGGTGGTTTTGCAACAGCTTCGCTGGGCATCCGCTTTCGGAGCGCCGGGATGTAGACTAATTTTTATGTTTATCGCTGAGTTACAGAGTTGTAAACTCGATAGTATCGTTTTCTGAAAATTTCGGATTGAGCCACCTAAAAGAAGTCCGCCCCCTACAGTCACTATATATATTAACTTCCTTTATTTGAGATGCAACACACCTCATAATTTAGTGCCGTGATTGCTAAGAAAAAGTATTTCTCCTTTCTTATGTATTTCGGTAGGAGCCCCCAAGCTAAGGCTTCCTTTTGAATGGTGGCGTTGTTTCCCTTGAGAATTTACCTTTACATGTCATTGTTTCTTATTCCGTTTGTTTGCCTTTCTGCAATATTGCGAAGGCTGTGTTTGCCCATTGTTCGGTCTTCCTATAAGCTTGGACTTGGAAAAACATAAGCGCAGGGTGGTATTATTATGGTTAACAAAACTGATCGGACAAAGATAACCACGCCACCATACCTTGACGAAGAAGCACAAATGAACATTCAGCTGCGCAGTTGCAACTTCAGTCTACGGGGAAGAACCGCGCCATTCATCGCGGGTGTGGCAGCCGTCCAAATAACTAAAACTTCCTTATCAGTTAACTACGCTGCCAATTATATAACTGGTGTTAGAACTAGCAAGAGTCACGCTTCGTTATAACAGAGCAGAAAACACGTTTCACGTGATAGGAGAGACAAAAAAAGACTCGCGAAGGCAAGGAAGCAAGGCGCGTACTCACTAAGGGGAGTAGGCCAAGAATCGGGTGACAGGAGGTAGCATAAGAGACTTCTTATTTAAAGATTAGAAACGCCTATGGTCGTGGTCACTGATGGAGACGTTTATATCGTTGTGAATAACAAGAAATATCCTGATCCAACGCACACGCTGGAATATACGTGAAGGTAAGCCTGAAGTAAAGCTGGTAATTAAATGATTTACTGCTAACAGCGATACGTACAATGGCAGGTGTATACACATAAAAGTACGACACTAACGTATCAAGAAATATTTGCGGATTCTGTACCTTTTGCGTCACAGTAGGACATGCGCATTTTGGAGGGTTGGAAAAGAAGACGCACACCCCAAATGGCACTTACCGAATGGCTAAATCAAAGAAGGCAGGAAGGAAAAGATTTATTGGCTCCTGCAAGTTGTGAGTTGCCTCACAAAGTGGGCTGCTCCCACGTTGGGACTAGCAGGCAGAGGCTTTTGGCCACGTCGTGGGCTTGCTGGACAGGCCCATAATTGATGGCTCAGGTCATCCCAATCTTGAATCGAATCAAAGAAGCAAATAAAAGAATTCGGTAATTATAATTCATAAATAATATGAATAAATCAGTGTGCTATAGAGATATCTGTGAGCGTACGTTATATATTCATGCATTATGTAGCAATTGTACAGATATTGTGACATGCCCATTCTGGAGAATGGACCAAGAACCCAGTGACATATACTGAGTGGCTAAATCAAGTTTTTTAAACTAAATCGGAGAATCCGTTAACTATAATTGACAATTCTATTAAAAGATCGGTGCGCTTTAGAGGTGCTTCTGAGCCACAATATATGTTCATCAAGGTTTTATGTAGGAAGTAGTCTGTTTGTTTGATATTTGTTTGTTTTTTACACAGAACAGGGCGGGACATGCTTGGCCAGCATACAATGTTTATACGAGGCACTTCATTTGCGAACCACAGTACCTTTGCATACAATATCCACAAAAAGAACGCGGGGAGCTTGCGCTAGGGGTGCAAGGCTGGAGTAAACAGCGGAGCTGGTGCTCGACCTAGCTTCTTCCAGGTTTTACTAGGGTTGGATGAGTTTTGCTAGGAATTGCTTACTACTGCTAGGCACGGTATTTCGAATCGGCACGCCTCCTACGCGCAGATTCTCGCTTGGCAGCGCGACGCGCTTCAAGATAAGCGGCCTCTTCTTCGGGCGTCTGGATCTTCTTTGGTTGTCCCATGTCAAGGATACATGCACACGCTACGGAGTCAACGAGAGTTCCGCCGCCGTCGTGGCCGCTCCGAGCTTTATCTGCCCGGTGACGTCACGGCCAAGCTGCGCCTCCACACTTGCCGGGCCGTGGCTGGTCGAAACCTACCGATTGTCGCCAGAGGCACCTGCTGCAGTCAGGGAAACCGTGCGCGCGGAAACGGGGAAGCGTGAATGGCGTCGGCAGCAGCTCGTTGGTGCTGCTACATTTTGTTTCTCTCTCTCTCTCGCTCTCCTTTTCTCTTTCTCTCTCCTGAGCATGGCGCGTGATGGGCGCATGTTGTTCTTCCCTCTCCTTAACGTCCCATGTCAAGGCAACATGTGCAGGGCACTGATGGGAGGCGAAGCACACGCCGCTCCGCAAGGTGGTTGCTAGGCAACGCAGTGGCGTCATAGCTCGGCGAGGTTTTGCGACAGCAGGCGCCACTCCTTACGGCTAGCTAGAACAGCTTGGCTGTTAAAAACTTAGTGCCCTTCCACAATGTGAAGAAAGACGACCAGCGAATTGTTATGCGTTCTTCTAAAATGTCAAAATTATATATATATATATATATATATATGTACAATGAAATCATCAAGACAAAGACATTCTAAACCTCCTTAATCTTCCTTCATCCACCTTAACCGAACTAATCTACGTTAATCAATACTAATCCTCCTTAATACACTTTAATCGACCTTATTCCATCCTAATCGACATTTACCACCTTAGTCGACCTTAATCAACCACAATCCACCCTAGTGTTCCTTAATCCACCTTAATCCTCTTTATTCCATCCTATTTGACCCTAATCCCCCTTACTACACACTAATCAATCTTAACCAACCCTAGTCCTTGTTAATCTACCCTAATCTTCCTTCATCCACCTTAATCCTATTTCATCCGTCTTAATCCACTTTAGTCGACCGTACTCCACCTTAATGCCCATAATCTACTTTAATCAACTCTCGTCCTCCGTAATTCACCTTAATCCTCCTTAGTCGACCTTAATCAGGCTCAATTCACTGTAATCCACCTTAATCCTCGTTCATCCACCCTAATTGGTTGATTGGTGGATAGACTGACGTAATGATCATCCATCGCTGGTTTCGACCTTATGTTAAGGAACCTACATACATAGGCTATTGTGTAGCATGTTTATGCGGCCTTTCACATGGCGAGCTCTCTTCTTTTCCTCATTTTTCTGTTATTGACGCTGGTGCTATTCTGAGGTTGCCCTATGGGTCCTCCTTCATAATTACTACCTACCCTGACCTCCAGAGCGCCCGTAAGCCCCCCAAGAAAGCAATTGCGCGACCAGCAAGTCGCCAGCCCGCTTCTCCTCCAAAACAGCAAATAAATTGAATTCCGTCCAGTTAAACACCACCATACCTTCTGACTTCCCTGTTTACTTCCACAGCCTCGAAAGCTTTTCCTCGGCTCACTCTCCATATAGCCTGGTTGGCGGCCGCAACCGCCCTTTGTACACTGTCACGTAAAGGTACCTCCGCCACCGTGCACACAACAATGTGCACCCGAGGGGACATTTCGAGCAAGTCGCCTAGACAGTTCCCCATGCGCTGGGCTAGTTCTGACTCTTTGTCGTTTACGACATCATTTAGCCCTCCCCCCACCCCGTTACTATCACAAGGTTTTGTCCCTGTTTGTTATCCGCTAGCTTTTCTCTAGTTCGTTCTATGAAAGAGCCAGTGTCTGCCCTGGAAAGGTCCCCACCACGACTCTCTTGTCGCCTTTCACCACCTCCACAATTGCTTCTGAGCACCTAGTCAGGTTTTAGTCACCGGCGATTATCACCTGCTCACTCTCTCCTACTGACAAGGCCTTTTCTTGCCTCCCCTGGACCCCCTTTACCGCGCGATTCGGATTTGAAACGGGGCATTCACCCCATCGCTGATCCTTTCCCTTTGTGGTATAGCTTCAAGGTAGGTGTACCTCAGACCTGCTTTCCGCGCAATCCACGCATTCCAGGCGGTTTTCCGGCACTCCCAAGGTCCTGGCCCGCGGGAGACGGCGCGTTACCTCGGCATCACTGGTGTGTCTACCATTTTCGTTCGTGATGGCGGCCCTGTTGAGGTTTTCCTCGGCTGCTCGAAATCTTTACCGCCTTCCGTGCATCCCGCTCCATGCTAAACTCATTATTTAGCACTTCGACCCACTTCACTAGCTCACTCTGGACACCCTCAATTTCCTTTAGTCTGGAATCGACGTCACAGTGCCTCGATGTTGACTCAATTTCCTCTCCATTCCCATTCTTCCCCTCGTCTACCTTGAGCATGGAGGAAGGAAAAAAATCGGAAGAGAGGCCCTACCCCCTCCGTGCGCTAAAAGAAAAGTGTGGCGGAAGTCCCGTGGTATTTTTCACTGTTGTAGCATGTTGTCGGAGTACAATGGCGGTTTTGCTATGGTGGTGTGTGCTCATGCGTGTGCTGCACCCTGGCAAAGGCGTCGTGTGTGCAGGATTGCTTTAGTATCTGTGTTTTGTTCCGTTGTGTTATCTATAATCGGGTACAACTTAAGAAGACAGGTGAGGTCCCGCCCAGATGACCGAAGCTCGGCAGCCGATTGCCTATGCGACTAAAGAAATATTGCCGATGACGCGACTCGTCCCAGCTCTAAGCACGGACTGTCACGTTTTCCGTCGATGGGGTAACCGGCCTTCCGCCTCATGACGTGAGTCTAGAGTGCGCGCCCATTAGTGAAGGCTCGTGTAACCCAACCTTTGAGGGCCAAATGCCGCTTATTTCTAAAGTTGTACCCGGCTATATATAGACCGTTTTCTCCAGGCTTTTATTGTGGCCAGGTGGTGCTGGAAGAAATAAAAAAATAATGTAGCGGCAATTGTGCTCAAATCCTGCGCTGATGCAGCTCCACTAACATGAAACCTGGGGAAGTGCGAAGCAGTTTTGCGCCGGTGCTGGAGTAGTGCTGGAGGGAGGAGCAATCGAGCGCTTGTGGGGTGGTGGCGCCCTCTCTTGCGCTGCGCTAGGACCAGTCTGGCGTATCGGAACCGCTTTTAACAAAATTAATGCGCTCAATGCTTGAATAATCCTGTAAACTCGGCGGTAATGCAGTTGCACTCAGCGTGAAAGCTGGAGAAGTGCGGAGCAGTGATTCGCCGGTGTTTTCCTGTGTGTTTTCCTGGTGTTTATCTTCTTTTATACTTTGTTTATCTTGTCTTCAGCAATCCATCATCCGTTCTGACACCTGTGCTAAGGCACAACTGGTGGGAAACCGCCACGCACATGGAGCCAAACCCTTTGCTGATAGAAGCAATTTTAAAGAATTTCTATTGACTGATTATTCCTGTTATTTGAATTCTTCAGAATCATGTTCGTTTATTTTTAAGCGCTTTTGATCAATTCTGCACTATCTTTTGACCCTGTTTTGAGCACTATTATTTCAGCGCGATCACGTGGTAGACGCCGACAACCCGGGTCTCTAAAATACTTCGCACTGAAAAGCGCGAAGAGAACGCGCATGCAACTCCGTAGACCATCCCAGATAACCAGATACATCCACTAGATGTGCGTAATTAGGTACACCTTGGACATTCAGTACGTCCATTAGATATCCAGATTTATCCATAAAACGCTGCATGGATGCACTATGGATAATCGCAAATGCATCCAGAACATCTAACTGGTACGTTATGGGGATGTTAGGGCTGGATATATGTAACATCTAATAGATGTCCACAACATGCAATATATCTTTATTACATCTAATACACATGCGTATTAACCATACTTTTGTTCAAAGGACATTCATTGTACTGCGTGTGGCTGTGTCCGCAACATCCAATAGATGTCCACATTGAAATCCACTGGATGTGCTTGGTACTATTTTTGGCGTGCTTGTGCACAATTGTTGCACAAACACGCCTTTCCCATCACAAATGCTGCAGATGCAGTATTTCGTAGTACCTTTAACATAAAGTTTGGCCTTAAAAAAGCTCAAAATGCGTGCGGCGTTGGTGACTGTTGCTGGAGCCTCTGATATAAATAGGCACTTGGTGCCGCAGCTAAACGTCGCCTCCCTTCCCTCCCCCTCCCCCACGGCCTCTCGCGCGTCCGAAGAAGGCGCGTTTGCTCTACATATATGTGATTGTAAAGGAGAAAAGAGACGCCTACTTCTGCAGCCCTTAAGCGCAGCACGGCGCAGAACGCGCGTTTGTTCTCCGCCGTGCGTTCATTCCCCGTGAAAGACGCGCCCCTCGCGCCCTTTCACTCGCACATACAGCGTTCGGCAACGCGGCGACGATTTCATCTCCAAATGACGTCATACGAAACCTCACGGCGACGGCGACGGCGACGGCGACGGCGACGCCGACGGCAGAAATCTGCTTTTGAGTGTCCATATAATTGCTATCGCAATAATAATGAGCTTGCAAAACACGTTTTAGGAGTTTATTGTCTAAAATACGTTACACCTAAAGTGCAAGAGAAGTTTGGAAGCACGTTTCCAGGTTCACGAAACCAATAACCTATTTCTTGTACGAAAAAGTTCGGTTAAGTAGAAAGAAACAATACAGGAACCGTAACTAAATGACCGGGATTTTGAAATAAGCTGTCTGGCGGGGAACTGACAGACTAAAAAGTGACAAGGTGGTAAAAAACGGAAGGGTCAGCCAGCTACGGACCTGGTGACTCGTGCTCGTGGTATCAATGTTTTTGAACTGTCGTTGTTGCACGCCTATCGTCTTCATGAGCTGCTGCAGCTAAAACCCCGGTTTATATGTCTACCTCCTAAATCCCACGGCCTTCTTATGAAAACTGTGATTTTGAAATGAGTATTTTGCCATTTAAAGAAACGCTGCTGCAACGAGCTGAAAGGTGAGTCATTGAAGTTGATAAATTCCCGGGAATTTACCGACCAATGTAATAGTTTCATCGCAAATCGCTTTTTACTGGACAAAAAAGCCAACAAATTTTGAACGTTTCCACCAATTCCCATACTTCCAACATCGCCCGCAATTTGGAACGGGTTTTTGGCAGCAAGTACTGGTACCACTTGCATGAGATGTCGGGCTAGGCGCGTAGAGCCTATTACCGCGTGAATTTTTTGAAAGATGGCTTCTATGATTAGTCATTCGCAAAAAACGACGCTCTCCCATAGGAAACGCGCATGTTTCCAGTGGCGGCCGCTGGAGGCGCTGTTCGAAAATGTCCCTAATTCCTGGTCGTGTTTCGAAGACTTGGCCTGGACTTAACAAAATCTGCTATTCTTTCGTTTTGGGCCTCCACTTTGGGATTGAGCAAACAACCACAGGGTTGTTTGCTCCGCTACCCAAACATTTCTTACCGAATCCAACCGAATGCCCTGTTAAATTCTACCGTTGCTGTATTGTGAACTTTTGAATTAATTACTATTCATTCAATCTTACTTTACTGATTTTATTTAAACAGATAATTCTACACTCTACAGCGCCAATTCCCTAGATATTCGGAAATGTATGCTTAATGTTCAATTGGAATATTCCGCCTATTTCATGGCCAATCCCTGATAGTGGGTAGGAGCCACAGACGAGATAGGCAACAACTTAACAATGACGTCACAACTATCCCGTCGTATAGACTGTATCACGACGATGAGCAAAACTGGAAGAAGGTGGAAAGCAGAAGCAAACGTCGTAAAGCCCGAGGAACTCGTTTCCCGGTAGACCAGACTTCAAGTACGATGAAGGACAATACACCCGAAAGGCCGAGAGCTGCGCGTCGGACGCTGCCGTTTATTCCAGCAAGAAGACGAAGATCTCTCGTGCCACGCGCCCTCGATCGCTCGCACTTGGTTTTTCTTTGTTATTGTTGGAGCTCTTTCATTGCGCTTATTAAGAAACGTTTCGACACGTGGACTTGTCTTTTTCATGGCCTTGAAAAAGACAAGTCCTCTTGTGGGAACGTTGGCTCCTGCTTCCACCTTGTTGCCGTTTTGCAATTGGACTTGTCTTTTTAAGGCCTTGAAAAAACAAGCTCACTTGTCGAAGCGTTAGCCCCTGCTTTCTTCTTGAAAAAAGACAAGCCCACTTGTCCCAACGTCGACTCCTGCTCTCACCTTGTTCCCGTTTTGCTCGTTTTGCTCATCGTTCTGTGTTTGAATTTCCATCTCTCGCCTACCCCGTGTTTCCCCAGGCTGTTGCACAGTAAATCTTAGAATTTACCGCAGCCATGTTTCTAAATAGTCATACTGAAAATATAAAAAAATACTTTCGCTCAAATCGCTGAGGTGACACTGCGTCCTTTCGCTCATGGCATCCGTTGCATAAGTTTTGACCTCACCTCAGAGTCGAATAATTCTTAACCGGGGGCCTTCAAAACGCCTGAAAACCAGAACCTCTTCACTTGCGCCTTGCGTATTGACTTACGCAAACATTCAATTTCAAGAATGAGTTCAAGGAAACTTCACATTCAAAATAATCTCAAGCGCCACGCTGCTGGGTCGTCTGGCCGGTAGGTTCTTGGACACTGTCCAATTCAACAATTAAAACAGAAAATATGGCTGCATTACACAACTTTTCTAAACTTGTTACCTTCACCACAAGGTAAGCTTGCCATGATAACACACAAAAGAAACAAGAAGAAACATGACGCACAATGACCTAGATCAAATTAGCGTTCTCGATTGCTTATGCTAAGAATATGGTTAAACCACTTCTATGCTGTTCCTCATGCATGGGACATTATAAACGCAATTTACGTATATAATGGTTTCCTAGAACGTTCTGTTGAAACTAACTGGCTTCTTTTCAAAAATAAAATACATGAGCTGATAAAAACTTACGTACTTACTATCACTGTAACCGAGAAGCGCTCATCACCTTGGTTCAATACGACACTAAAGCGTCTCAACAATAAAAAGTTTTCGCAGTTTCACCTGAAAGGGGAAGCATCAATTGCGATAGCAAATTTGTAGAGAGCTATACGGAGTAATGATAGTAGCTTTATCAGGTGTATAACCTTGGACACACAGCAGCACCAGCAACGAGCAGAACTGTTGTCGACGCCGTCGGCGTTTTGCCCGCGTTCGCACAAAATGCGTACGGCGTTGGTGACTGTTGCCGGAGCCTCTGAAATAAATAGGCACTTGATGCCGCAGCTAAACTTCGCCTCGCCCCCCCCCCCTCTCCGCCACGGCCTTTCGCGCGTCGGAAGAAGGCGCGTTTGTTCTACATATACGGTGATTGTAGAGGAGAAAAGAGACGCCTACTTCTGCAGCCCTTAAGGGAGCACGGCGCAGAACGCGCGTTTTTTCTTCGCCATGCGTTCACTCCCCGTGAATGCGCGCGTCCCTCGCGCCCTTTCACTCGCACATACAGCGTTCAGCGCGCGGCGACGATTTCATCTCCACTGACGTCATACGGAACCTCACGGCAACGGCGACGACGACGGCGATGCCGACGGCAGAAATCTGCTTTTGAGTGTCCATATAATTGCTATCGCAATAAAATCCAAAGCGCTCGCAACCACTTGCACCGTGCGACGAGAAAAATAAGCCTATTCCAGATCACGAAATCGCCGAAGCGCCTAATCATGCATTCTTTTCCGTGTTTACGAATGAACCCAAAGGTGAACTTCCTGAATTCCCATATTTCAGTCACCATACCATGCCCGCAATCACCTTCCATCAGGAAATGTATTGATTCCTTGAAGCTGGCATCTTCACCGGCACCAATGTTATTAACTCCAAAGTCTTAAAAAATACTAAATATGTTAAAAGCGACATCTTATGTCCTATTTTTTCAGCAATCGTTATCATCAGGAGTGGTGCCGGACGACTGGAAAGTGGGTAAGGCTACACCAGTCCCAAAGAAAGGTCCTTCATCATCATGTAGTTTTGGCGCTGAGCCGTGCTCCCTCAAGGGCTGCAGAAGATAGCGTCAACCTTTCCCTTTCCTCAAGAACCACTTATCATCATCATCATCATCATCATCATGTAGTAGCTACCGCCCAATTTCTCTAACCAGTGTCTGTTCAAAATTAATGGAACATGTACTCCCACATTGCTACATTCCTAACGTCTGTCAATTTCTTCCACCCTAACCAGCACGGCTTCCATAAAGGTTTATCTTGTGATAGCAAATTAGCACTCTTTATAAATGACATATGCACTAACCTTGATCAAAGCATCCCAGTTGATGCCCTGTCTTTAGATTTGGAAAAGGCGTTTGACAAAGTTCCGCACCAACGGCTTCTCTTAAAACTTTCTCGCTTGCACTTAATCCTCTTGTTTTAAACTGGATACGAAATTTCTTGACTAACAGACAACAGTTTGTGTATGCTAACAACCACTCCTCCTCTAAAAGCCCTGTTCTCTCCGCTGTGCCCCAAGGCACAGTTCTCGGGTCCCTGCTCCTCCTTGTATATATTAATGATTTACCGGCTAATCTTTCTTTTAACATTCGCCTTTTTGCTGACGATTGTGTCATTTATCGCCCAATCCTCACTGGTACCGACAACCACGCATTGCAAGATGATCTTGACAAAGATACCACTTGGTGCAACATGTGGCTAATGTCACTGAACACTACAAAGACTTTACTAGTACCTTTTGATCGACGGAAGCTTCACCATACTCCGAAGTGCGTTCTCTGCAACTCGGAAATATCATCTGGGGAGTCATGCAAGTAGCTGGCCTTACACTTTCAAATAACCTTTCTTGGTCCTCTCATATTACGGACATCACTAACGAAGCCAATCGCACGCTTGGTTACTTCCGCCGCAACTTGCGCTTTGCACCCCCATCCCTAAAAATACTAACTGATATAACTTTTGTCGAGACCAAAGCTAGAATACGCATGCTCTGTTTGGGACCGACACCAAACCTCCCTTTCTAACACTCTAGAAGCAGTTCAAAATCGTGCAGCCCGTTTTATTTACTCTGATTATTCATACCACACTAGTGTCTCTCAGCTAAAATTAAAAGCAGGAATTTCCAATCTAGATATAAGGCGTCATGTTTTTAGACTGTGTCTTTATCACAAATTTTATCATTCAGCTCCTAGTACTTCAGCCATCATTCCAGTGCACCGTCAATCTTACCGATGACGTCACGAAAAATCTGTGTACCCTCCGCCAGCCCGGACCACTGCGCACCTACATTCTTTCTTTGTGAATACTGCCCGGGACTGGAATGACCTTTCCGCCGACGCCGTGCACCACTCCAATCCACATCATTTCAAGGCTGCCATTGAGTCCACATTTTACTGAAGTGATCACCCATCCCTCATGTAATACCCCAAACCGGGGCGTTTGAGGTAGTAATAAATAAATAAATATAATACGTAATCTTTTCCGAATTAATTCAGAAAAGGATTCAAAGTAATATGCAATACCATGTACAAGTAGCCTCAGGAGCATATCATATATTTCATTTTTCGAGTCAGCTGCCACGCAATGCCAGTGGCTACGGCATAGCGCTGCTGAGCTCGAATTCGCGGGCCAAATCCCGGCTGCGGCGGCCGGATTCTGACGGGGGTACATTGCAAAAACATTCTGCACCGCCCATTGAATCTACGTCAAAGAACACCAGGGGCGCGATCGGAAATCGTTGCTCGGAGCGGGCGTTAGGTTACGCATTGCGCGATTGGCATAGACCGCGCCGACTGTCGTCAGTCGCGGGCTGCGACCACGTTTTTGGTGACGTCCAATTGACCGGCGCGCTCCCTGTCAATCATTTTCAAACCGAGCGCGTCGTCTGCTAGGAGCATAACGCGACGAGAGGTGTGAAGTTGGAGCTGCCATGAGCTCGTTACGAGACCGGCTTCGCATGGCACGTCTTCTGGATGGCATTGGATCCAAACGGCTTTTGTGGCTACAGAATGGCATGTTTGGATCCGATCCATAGTCAAAGTCGAGAAAATGGCCGCTGCAATGGAAGGTTAGGTCGCTGCGTTGGCGTTGCTCCAGGAAAAAGCAGAGCGTTTGGAGGTGCCAAATGCGAATTCTGGGAGAAAGCGAATTCTGGCGTCGCATTTGTTTCTAGAAACGAACAGTGCGTTGGTTGTGCGGCGAACTCGACCCCATCATCGGGTGCGAGCGAGCCATTGGAATGTTGTTGTTGACTCTTGAAAAGCGCCGCACTGTTCCCGTAGTTTCCTTGTTTTTATCTTTTTTCGCTTTGCGTGACACCCCCTAGCGACCACGCAGAGAAACTAATAGTTATAAATTGTAGAAGTCATACGTATTACTTTTTGAGCATGTCTTTCGGCTTGAGGAGAAAAAATACATTTTCATATAAAGATTCGATTGATTGAAAGGCGAGAAAATTTTCGTTTTGTAGTATACTCTCTGCAAGCAGACGACAAACGAGGCACGCAGACTTCCGGGGAGTTCACCGCCAGCCAATGGGCTGCTATCTCGCTCCTATCCCTGCATACTGCCCACTTTGTGACTTTGCAGCAGATGAACAGAACGCGTTTCGAGCAATGATCTGCGATCGCACCCCAGGTGGTCAAAATTCATCCAGAACTCCCCACTATATAAACGGCTCATCTCATGACCAGATCGCTGTTCCGGCACATAAATGTCCGCAATTTAATTTATAAATGTTTTGTATGTGATTACTTAAAATAATGCATTACTGTACGACGTGACCCATCCCCATCCCCCAAGCAATATCCCTGTAACCACTGGCTTTTGCTTTCTTCCCGTTGTAGGTGAGCGCATTCATTTCATAAAAAAGCAGTCAATTGCAAATTCGATGGAGGTCTTCGCTGTGGGAGAATGTTGCTGCCGCAGTAAATGAGTTCAGAGTAGGGTTGTCAACAGTCCCGTGTTTATCTATATAGCCGCCAAATTTGAGTCAAAGGTCCCCAGTCCCGACTTGACCCAGTTGGGACGGAATAACGTCCCGGCTTTTTTAACAATGGAACTGTTTAAGAATTTCCTTTCACCGCGTAGCGTTCGCAAAAACTCGACGAGTGAAGACGCCGCATTTCTTGCTTTGCTTAGTCATGACAACACTTTGTGAAGCTTGGCCATGACGCCACACTGATTATAAATATCATGTCACCGCGACGGCGGCACACGCAACTCTCGTAGACTTCGCACTGAGTAAATGTAATGTGTGACGGCCGAAGACGTAGAAGACTCCCGATGAAGAAGCCGCTCAGCTGGAAGCTCGTCGTGCCGCCAGCCAAGAACGAATGTGGCGATTGCGTGCTAATCCGAAGTATCGTGCCGAAACAGCGACGAAGGACCGAGGACCCTCAGTTGCGAGCCCGGGAAAGCGAGCGTAACGTCCGAACGACCAGCGACGTCGGGCGAGTGATCCAGGCTAACGAGTCATGGAGAATTTCCAGCGTCGAGTCCGTCAATCGACGAGTGGCGCCGCTGGCCGATTCCAGCGGGAATTCTTTGGCGGCGAGTTTGGCCACAGCAGCTGCGTCTCTGACCGGCTTTGGTTCGACACCAATATCTCTACTATGAGCTTGGTCACCTATGAGCTCAGTATGAGCTAGGTGATCACCAGCTCCGCTGTTTCTCCAGCCTTGCACAACTTAGTACAACCTGCGAAATATTTTTTCGTACTGAATAACAGTTCAATAAACCTGATTTTCTTTTTATAATCCCTGACAGCCCTCTTGCACATTCGTCGCTTTTGACTTCTGTTGCCTTGATAAACACAAGGAATTTTGTGTTTTTGTCCCCATCGTTATAGGTTGCTGTAGGCCCTAAACATTCACAGTATCTCTTATTGTACAGACATCTCCCTGTTTGCGAAACAGCGTGACGTCACTGCGGAGGGCCCTCCCATCTGCCACGCCTCCGAAGCGGACGCTGATTGGCAAAAAACGTTCGTGCGACCTCTTCTCTCTGCAGAAGAGCACTGCTTATAAATCAACTGCCGCGAGCGTAAGTCCAGCATATTGCGATTTTTTGAAGTGACAGCATTTCCTAACTGTGCTTAGGAAGTATAATCGTCCCTGTTTTACCGGAACAACGTAGCGTTGTTGCCGAGTGCATGGTTCCCGTAAGTGAGCGTGTGGTGATTTCGTAAAAGTGCGCCTCTTCCGTAGATCAAACATCCACAAAAAAGTAAAACTCCTCGAAAACGAACATTTTATCACAGGTGATGCACATTTTCGTGGTGACAAAGTGATACTTCACTAAATGACCGGTCTTCGAACACAAATTTGCATTGCATTGCCGTGAATGCACTGATTTGCGCTTCATTTACACTGTAGCTTGAAACGATATACAAGATGAACTTCGTCTACAACTACACGGCGACTCAGTGGAGCCGTACCAAGTAGCGGCGCCTAAAGTCGTATGAGCGAGAAATGCAGAACACTTATTATCCTGCTTTAGGAGCATGGTAAGATACCCTAGGTAGACAAAATGAATCCGGAGCCTTTCGTTACACTGTCTCCTCTACGCCGCTGTGCAGCTTAGGGATGTCACACACCATAATTTAATTTTAATTATCAGTCTCGGTCATGTGAATTTACAAAGCAAAAGCTTACATAAGTACATAATCCATTGCGCGGTAATTTCTCTGTGCCTGCATCCTCCTATGCTGCTCTCAACTTTACAAGACACAACTTTTGCATGTGTATGTGCATCATCACAGCATGAAGTCCGTGCCGTAAAAGTTAATATACCAGTAACGAAAAAAAAAACAGTACGTTCACTTTTACTCAACCCCCGTGAGATCTGTGTTAAATCACGATAATTTCTGTGGTTTGCCTTTTGGGCATTCTCCTTGGTTAAATGTATACACACAGCCTCGGCAGTGGTCAAAACATCGTAGGAGCTCATTTGAAGTCATAAGTTGTGCTCAAACAAAGAATTTTTTCTTGGTTTTTCTTTTTTACATTTTTCTAAACACCGCACGGGTGGCCCCGAAATACATGCGTTCACTAATCATAGTGTCTCATTCATACTCACCTGTTCAATAATTACGGGTACGGAAGTTCTATCGGAGCCTGATCATTACGACTGGTTTTGTTACACGCAACACGCGTCCACAGTCTCGTAAGCGCGATGTATTGCTAATCGCGTAGTACACACACCCACGCATATCAGGTGGTCCATTTCCCAACTCAAGGATGAGCCGATATTGTCGCTGTTTTTTGCCGCACACTTTACCACCACAAATGTGGCCACTTCCGTGGAAAAGCCGACATTCTGCATCGCACAATCCATCACAGGCCGCCACGCGGTTCCCGTTCGCAAGTAAAAAAGGCCAGCGTGGCCACATTTTCATCAAGCAGTTTACCACACGCCGACCTTCTCCGACATAAATTGCTGCTAATCTGGCTGGCAAGAGCATTGTGGAGGCTCAGGTAAAGACAAATTTTAAAAAATGAAAACAGGCGTCCGCGTTGCGCCCACCTGCACCAACCACTGCGCGACTGCACCACGCAGAAAGCCGGCGGCGGCTGTGTTTTGTCAACCAGGGTCACCGCACGTCCGCCGGTGACGTCACGCTGTGACGTCGCCCGTGCAGTGTGACGTACTCCAGGAGAGGTCTATTGCTAGTCACGTTAGCGTGGCAACTGGCGGCCCCTGGTAATGACCAGTTCGGTCGTCTTCAGCCGACCTCCAGCCCCCCCTTCCCCCCCCCCCCCCGCCCCCGCCCTTGCACCCAGCTTCCCCTCTTCAGTCCCCTGTACCAACTTCGTCCGCTCGAGAGTTAGCAACCCTAGCTCAGAGTGAAGGTATCGCAGAAGTCTGCGGTCTTTTTTTTTCTGTCTTGCTAATTGCGTGAAACGTGTTTTTTAGTTCTGTTGTAGCAAAGCATGACTCGTGGTAGTTCTGACACCAGTTGTATAATTAGCCGCGTAGTTAACTGACAAGGAAACTCAAGTTATTTGGACGGCTACCACACACGCGATGAATGGCGTGGTTCTTCCCCGTAGAAAGAAGTTGCAACTACGCAGCTGAACGTTCATTTGTGCTTCTTTGTCGAGGTATGCTGGTGAGGTTATGTTTGTCCGCTCAGTTTCCTTAACCACAATAATAACAGCCTACGCTTACCGCTTTCCAAGCCCAAGCTTATAGGAAGGGCGAACAATGCGCAAATACAGCCGGCACAAGGATTCCACAGAGGCAAACGCATGGAATAAGAAAAAATGACATCGAAAGATAAATTGTCGAGGGTAACAACATCACCATTTAAGAGCAAGCCTTAGTTTGGGGGCTCCTATCTAAATAAATAGACAGGAAACGAGAAATCTTCCCATTAAGCAATCACTCTACGAAATTATGAGGTGTGCTGCATTTAAAATGAAATAGTTGAAATATATAAGTTGAGAGCGGACTTTTTTTTTTTTTTTGGCTTTCGATTTTTAACAAAAAGCGATGTAGCCAAGATGACGCACAAGGAAAAACAAAGTTTCGTCTCGCTACGAAAAGCGACGAGAGCCATGACAATGAGGAGATAATGATGCTTGATTTATGCCATGATAATAGAAAACAACCGACTTAATGAATAAAAGCACCATTGAGGATTTTCCCGTATAGGCGCTTGACAAAAGATTATGTACTTCATAATGCGAAGAGGGAATTGCTCAAAGATGACAGCTGCACCACGTAAAAATGGAACTAGGGTTATACAAGAAGGCGATGAAGGCTTTGCTTTTTTTGTCGTTTTACGCGAACGCGACGCTGAGTCCTGTTGCCGTGTTTCGCCTTGTTTTATATAGCGGGAAGTGTCCTTGAAAGTGGAAAAGTCGCACTGGTGTTTGCCCGCCAGCACCACCGAGCACATGCTGCACGTTTGCAAACGGGCACCCTTCGTCTTGGACAGGCAGGGACCACGGCCTCCTTCGAACGTAATCGATCCAGCTACTTCTGCACGATTACCGCTGTGGCGGCAGTCGTTCTATTCGTTTTGTGCTTGTTTCTTGTCTCTCGAGCAAGACGCTCCTCGGGTGTCTATTCTTACGTACCGACTCCAACGTCCGTCGTTTGATTTCGCCTGCAGGGCAGCGCTTTCTGCAGTTCTTTTGAAGCCGTGTAATAGGAGATCGCAGGGAGAGGCCTTCGTCCTGCAGTGGAAATAAATATAGGCTGATAATTATGATGATGATGATGATGATGATGATGTGAGAAATGATGTTCGCGTCTGTACTGTGCTGGTTTATGAGTTTACTCTCAGGAGTAATTGCGCCGGTGTGAGTGGAAATAGCTGCCCCGTTTTTTTTTGTATCTAGAAGGTGAAAAAAATCACTGTACTGTGTAGGTCAGTTGTAGCTAGTTTGTTTCCTGTTTTCGCCATCATTTACAGGCAAATATTTGCCGTGAAACAAGTGCTGGTCACAGTGATCTCGCGAAGAAGTGAAAACAAAGAAACGCAGAGAAAGAGAGAGAGAGAGAGACGGACACACGCACGCATGTACACGCAAACACGTGCAATGAGAACTATAAACATTTCTTTCTATTGGACGAACTTGTATCCACAAAAGAAAGTTACACTCAAAGCACAAGGATAGCGGCGAACACGGTCGGCCATCATCAAAATCTGATCTGCAGGTCCAGCTCGTCGGTTTTTACACGTCAGTCATCAAAGGTTCCGGAGCAATCCCTGGTACCCGCGTGTCATCCAGAAAGTACTGCACAATTCGCGTCGACAGAACCTTCGGTGACAACAGACATCGGATATAACCATCTATAACATTCGACTAGGTTTCAATCATGCAGGCGCGTCTTCCGCTGAGCGATAACTTAAATTTATTAGTGGGTGAAGTGAACAAAAAATTATGGCGTTTTACGTGCCAAAACCACGATCTGATTATGAGGCACGCGGTACTGGGGGACTCCCGAAATTTGGACCACCTGTGGTTATTTAACGCGCACATAAATCTAAGCACACGGCAGTACGTGAAATGCAGTCCCCGAGAAGAGGATAAATAAGTTTTATTTTTCAAAGTTTATTTATTTGTCAATACAGCATATACATACATAAATTCTGACCTGCCTAAGCATGTTGGGCTTGTTGGCTGGTCAGGCAGCTGGTGGAGAATCTTCTAAAAAAATAACTTCATATACATGCATTTCATGTTATACACCACATTGCCAATAAATTTGACAGCGCAATATAACACATACAAAACAAGTAAAGCTATACACAAGGCAATAAATTTAAGCCTTAAATTGTCTTAAACTTGTCATCATCTTTCTCTTGTTGCTTGCAAGACATAGATCATCAGGAATTTCATTAAACCTAGCTGGTACATAGTAATTGCGCATCTTTTTACCATAATTACTATAGACCCGTGGTTTAACAAAACGTTCTCTTTTCCTCAATGTAAAATCTTTTTTACAGGGTTTTTTTTATTGATTTGAATAATATTACCGCGTCAACACAACAAAATAAAACAGCTCACGAATCTGTAGGATACCTAACTCATCGTATTTCTGTTTCATGTCAACTGAGTGTAATTTGGTACCGTAAGATATACTGTTCACAATTCGTTTTAGTATGACATTTAATGCTTCCTTCTTATATTCGGTGCAGTTGCCATATAATGTAATACCGTATTTTAAAACAGGTTCGTATAATGCTGTGTAGATTACTCGTCTAAGGTGAAGCGCAGTTTTCCCCCGAAGGTGATACAACATGGCCGCAATGGCCCTAATCTCTCTAGAGAGGTAAACGATGTGCTCATTCCAAGTGAGATATTGGTCGAAGTAGATGCCCAGATACTGAACTGTTCGCTCTATTTGCATGGCTTCGCAATCACAAGGGTAACAACGGGATGATGTAAGTACAGTGGTTGGGTTAAAGCCACTGTCTTAAGGGCATTTTTAAAGCATGTCAGTTTTGTTTTGTGAAGGTTTAAAAAAATAAAATTTTGCGGAAACCAGTCAATTACTTCAGTTATATCTGCCTGAAACGTTTTAACGCCAGTAAAATAGTCAGTGACTTCTAGTGCGAGCGCTGTATCGTCAGCATATTGAAAGATTTTTTACTTAATCTGCAATAAATCCAAATCATACACATAAATGTTCAAAAGCAGTGGGCCGAGTGTACTTCCTTGAGGTACACCGAAAGTAACATTCTTCAAATGTCCGTATGTATTATCAAGCTTTACACACTGCAACCTGTTTGTAAAATAACCGACAAAAAACTTTTTGAAATGACCGCGGAAATCAAGTGAGATTAATTTTTCGAGTAATAACGCATGGTCTATCGTGTCAAATGCCTTCGTTATATCCAGGAATAGGGCTAACAAAACACGTTTATTTTTCTATTGCATTGTAAACATAATCAGAAAATTCCTCAAGAAGTGTTATCGTATTTCTATTCTTTGTAAAGCCAAATTGCGCATCATTGTTCAAAGAGTATATTTCACAGAATGATTGCATAACGTATGCAACATGCTTTTCCATAATATGTGCTATCGATGACAGTATTGCAATGGGCCTATAATTTATTAGGTCGCCTTTCTTGCCGTGTTTATGCACAGGCCCCACAACAGATATTGAAGTTCGTCAGGTATGTCACCAGTTGAAATATACCGTTCAGTATGTTCAGAAGAACATCTTTTAAAACGCCATAGTTCCTGTGCAAATCTCTCAGACGAATGTCATCATATCCTGGTGGCTTGAACTGTTTCATTCTGCAAATAATGCTCCATAGATCATCCACTGATGCGCACATGCTCGTTTCGGTTGATGTGATACAGGACTACTGACTGTTATGCTTCGCAATTTTTCTGTTGTATTTAAGAACACATCATTAAATTTATCACAGAGTACGTTCACGATTTCCTTTGGAAAATTCTTCTTTCCTGTTTCATCAATGGAAGCCTTTTTCTGCCTACCCATTAGTTCATTCGCTATCTCCCACGTTTTCTTTCCGTCACATTTGTTAAGTGAAAACTGTCGCATGAAAAAAGATCTTTTCGCCTGTCGCATTTTAGCCGTTACTTGATTCCGCACCGCGCTTTACTTTCAGGTTGTTTCCGGCATTTTTGCCATGCCTTATTATTCGTGCAGGACAACTCTGCTATTTCACGAGTTATTTGATATTTTTTATATTTGCTTTATTTCACCATTACGGCACATCAATACCGACAAAAATGTACATAAATGGTGAGGATAGCGAGAAAAAAGCTGCTTTTTAGCAGCTTGACTAGCCCCGCCACCCCCTGCTTACAACGACAGCAACGGAAACAAGTTCACAGAAAACAATTTCAAGCAATGTTTTTTTTCTTCAAGCTCATACAGACTAATTCAAAACAATCTTCATGTTTAAAGCACAAAAAATTCAGGATATCATAGTTAAAATAGCGTTTTTTATAACGTGCGTAAACCTTGATCGGTTAGTTTAAACTTATTTAGTGTGCTCAGAAGACAATACTGTAATAGTTGCAGTCCATAATTTGTTCGTGGCCGGGGGATATACCAATAGTTGGTGTGTCTGGTTAAGCATATGAGGAGGGATTAAGAGTTAAATTTGCTAAGGTGCGAATGTGGCTGCCTTTCTGAATTAATCTGGACCTAAAAGCTGTCAAGAGGTGATATTCATATAGGGTTGTAACTTTTAAAACATTGAACTTAGCAAATAATTCGGACGTGTGCGCAGTGTACGACAAACCTGCAATGCAACGCAAGGCATTTTTTTTGCAATGTGATTAAGTTGTGCAACGAGTTCTTGGTACCAGTAGCACAAACTAGATGGCAGTAACGCAGATGAGGACAGAAAAGAGCAGTTATATAACATAAGCTTTTGTGGCACTGGCAGTATGCGCTGGCATTTTCGCAGGATACCTACGGTTTTACTGAGTTTATTTCTTATGTAGTCTGTGTGGTGTCCATTTGCACGACATGCATGACATCCATTTCTTATCTCGGCTTCTTATTTTGATATTAACAGGTTTAGTTGACTGTTCATAGACATTGCGAAGGATTGGAAGTACACGTGTCAGTACCGCGTGAGCGTCGCCCGTACGTGTGGCGTGTCAGAAGCCTTGCAGTGGCAAGGAGAAAGGCTGAAGCGAACACAGCAGAAGAAAACATCTGAACTGGAAATCACCCTGCAGATCCGCGCATACCGTCGCCCATCCCGACGCCCCTCGCCGCTATACAAGGAAATGCCGTGCGCTTGATGTCCGCGCGATGTTATAACAAAATTACAAGAGCGTACGCATGTACACGTTATGCAGAAACACGCCATCTGTATAACAGGCACTCGAATGCTTCGTCTGCCGTCATAAAAAAAAACAAGTTCCATTCCGTGCTTCGCACAAGAATTGTCGGAAAGCTGATGACTACTGCTAGTCTGGCCTCGCCCACAGCTCCATATAGCTACAAGCGCAACGTAGTCTCGCCGGTTTTGTAATGCTGACTCGTGCCACATGGATTAACGAGCGGCGAAAATAAAAATAAAGATGGCACTGATGAAAATAAAATTGCGCATTGAACACGCGCCTTCCTCATTGCGCCTTTCTCATAATCAAAGGTGACATCAACGTACTACAGCTTTATAGGCAGCATTTACCGTGTCCGCGTTGTACCCGAGGTTTATCGTCCCGTAAAAGGTATATATAGGCAAGCGAGTGCGTGCAGGGAGACCACAGAGTAGCCGTTGAGTTCGCTGATACAGGATCGCATTCACCGGACGATAGTCTAACTAGTCACATTCGTGTATACAAGGATAGACAAGGGAGCAGCTCCGCCTCCAGACATGAAGTTCTTGCAGTTGGTTGCCGTCTTCGGCTTTATTTGCCTGGCCGTCACCACAGCAAAACATATCGGTGAGTTTCTGGTTCCGTTCATATCTGTGTTCACAGTTTTTCTTCGTTTAGTTAGGTATCCTCAGACTTTTTTTTCTCTCTGAAGCCTAACCCTACGGCACAGATGCTTGTTTAAATAAAAGTATGAATGCCCTCCTCATGCTTAAATTGCAATAGTGGCTTAGCCAACATGTCGTCCATGAGCCAACGCATTTATCAGACTGTTTGATTTGTTCTTAGCTTGGCAGCTCTGAGAATCTTTATCCCGAACATCCATCGTTCCTGGGCAAAACATCAACAGGTGATGAATACCTACTGTAGAACTAGGAGCAGCACACTTTGAACAGTTAACCGGGTCTTCAATTGTTGAACTTGCCCAGGTGAACTTGCCCAGGTTGAACATTCCCAGGTCAATCTTAAGCGAAGCATAACTGAGAAGTGAAATTTGGAGAGGAATGAACGCAAAGATGAAAACCATCTATGAGTGAAATACGTGCTGATTTCAATGCATTCTGTAAGTGCTTTACTCAAGAAGCCATTAGATACTTATAAAAATACCGTACGTATAAATGCAAAGGGGCCTCTTGATGCCCGATCATTCGCTCGCCCGCAGATAGGCATTTACTAACTCCCTCAGTTTTCCGTCGTTCCACGACTCCGCGATATTAGTCATTACGGCACTTGGGACATTGTTCATTTTTCTTCTATAGCTCTTGATGGACATGGCATTATAATACAGTCTTTGTGATGTAGCCGCACCTGTTTAATTTTTGCGCAACATTACTGCTGTAACTTAAGTACTGCTTCGTCAGCGTTAAAATAGTTCAGCGTTCATTTCACTTCGCCGTACCACCAATTTTGTAGATTTCTTCTGACTGAATGTTGTGCCCAAAGGGCTCTTTTTTTATTTTACAGAGGGCTTCGTAGAATCACGAACTCGATGCTACCCCCCATTCTATTCTTGTTCAAATGTGATTTTTAATCGCCTTTGGGTGAATGTGTTGTTCCGCCTGTTTAGGTGCATTTTGGAAGACGCAGGAATTATACTTCCATTCGCTTAGCACGCTTATCGAAAGTGCGAAACGCCGTAGGAAACGTCCTAATACCAGCACCGATCTTGAGATATCCGTCAACGAAATCTCATAAAAGGTACATTGCCGTTGCAAATAATATCGCGCCAAAGTAGTAGAGGGTGGCTTCTGAGTAAGGGTCAACTGGAACGCCAATGTATCAGGCAGCAAATTTGAACACTTTCAGCCGCCAAATATTTCTGTTGATTAACAGCTTACTTTGAACTCATTTCTACCACCTTAAGAATAGTAAAAAATCGCTGAGCTGCAGAATATATTATTATTTTAAACAAATTCGTGAGATTTCTCAGGTTTACAGAATGTGGACTCTATTCGAAAACTCGCTGCCGGAATATCAGATATGAGATTGTCAACTATTTCATGTCTAGCGGGCTTGAAACGTACCTATTTATCAACTTGAAAATTATGCCAGGTGCAACACCTCGTGAAAAGAAATGAATGAAGTGAACCCACTACGTCCAACGACATACTCACATGCAACAGAAGAGCCAAGCCTTCTTGGCGCTCTTTGGCCATCCCTGGCCCTTGCCCACTAATAAACCCAATATATGATCATCATCAAGAATGTCAAGCCGTCTACCATCCCACTCATTTTTACTAAAACATTTTCCACACGTTATTTAATCTTGCAGCACAATTCCAATCAGAAGTGTTCCAAGATGTATGCGACACATTTAAATGTCATTAGTTTCATCAATGTTATTGCTGTTAATGCATTAACCTTGTCGTACACAATTGTGTAGACAGCACCTTAAAAGGTTAAGCGCCGGATTCTCACATGTCGTTTATGTGTTGCAGTAAAATTCATTAGTGCTTGCTCTTTCTACAACTGCCAAAAGTCACGAATGTAAACTTTGTGAGTGCGAAGAAATGACAGGGCAACGTCTGTGTGATTGTCCTCGTTTGAGTGGTCCAAGAAAAACGTTGTGCACCAGGCTCGACAAGCTTGACAATGGCCCTCTTACGGAAAAGATAATTCTTGCACCATGGTCCCAGCCGTCATCGGCCCGAGTTGCTCTGAAAGTACAAGGGTGCTTTTAAAAGCATCGGGACTGGACGAAAAAATGAAACCAATCGTTGTCGACTGCGTGCCTCGCACATGTGCTGTTGAATTTTTTTCATATTTTCTCTTCTTTTCTCATCATTTCTGCCCTTTGCCCTTCCCCCTGAGCAGAGTAGAAAACCGGACAGTTAACCTAGTTAAATTCATTGACTTTCATAACCTTTTTTCTCTCTTCAAAGACTGTGATCTCTAAACTGGTGCTAGTCTTATTACTCCTGGAACGGTGCACGATTATTCGAAATTTTCAATAGGAGTCCAGTAGTACCCGCTATTTGACTCCTATTTGGTTAGACAAGTCACTGCTTGAAATTGTCAAATATTCTTTTAAGTTTGCATGTGAGGAATATCAACACTTACTGGCGTCCTGAGGAAGATCGATACAAGTGAGGACTGTACCGTGTGATTCGGCTAAAGGAGAGTCGTGGTTACTGCACAGAGGGCCGATTCCTGAGCGAACGTACGGGTCACATTACCTCCGCTCGATAACGTCCAGTCATTCAAGAAGAATGCCTCAGATTTAGGCCGCCTATACGTGAATTGGTTGTATCGATTAGGGGAAAGCAATTTATTATTTGACCAGTCTCCTGGAAGTTGCATCCCAAACAAGTATGTTCTTGCGATGCTCTGGCATCAAACTTTTCTCACACTACGAACAAAACGCTGAACTTGCATCTGGTGACGTGCTGTTCCCTTGTTTCGGGAATGTCATTGTCGTGGTTGGCCAGATGTTTATGTTTATGCACGAGGCAGGTCAAAATTCCAATTATATACTGAGGTTTTACATGCCAAAAGCGGTATCCGACTATAAGGCCCGCCGTAGTGGGGGACTCCGGAAATTTTTACCACCTGAGGGATTTATTAACGTGCCCCAAATGCACGGCACGAAAGCATGTTCGCATTTCGCCCCGATCACAATGCGACCGCTCAGGCTGGGACTTCATCCGGAGTCCTGGTGCTTACCAGTGGAGTGCGATAGAAGCTGAACCACCACGGCGGGTTATTTTAGCCATGTAATGTTTATGTTTGTGCTACACCTCTCACACACAATGCCGGAATGGTGACAAAATTTCATGCAACTGCACACTCTGAGTCGTTGACGCAGTAATGTCACGTGGACGAGGTCGATGTTCAATTGGCGTTTGTCGAGACGTGTGGCGAGGAGAGGTGTACGCAGACAGATGTACCTTCTACGACATGTGACGTGTAACCGGTTTCCAGGTAAGAGACAAACCCCCGCCGAGGCCGCGGCCAAGACAGCGGCCGACGCCGCTGAAGCAGCACGCAAGACAGCGGCCGACGCCGCTGAAGCAGCACGCAAGACAGCCGCCGACGCCGCAGCAGCAGCAAGCAAGACCCGTGGTAAGGACGACGTCATGGCTTTTGTTTGCTCTCTCTATACGGTAGGCAGAACACACCGGGCCCCGGTGCTGTTACAAACAGGCCGCGGCCACCACATCTCGATGGGGCGGTGACAAGAAAAAAAGGGGAAAAAAGAAAACGCTTGAGCAGTTAGATTTAGACATCCATCATTTATTAACTATAGTAATTTATTACAGTAATACAGTAATTAGTAATGCAGGGGTAATTCGAAATCGCTGGCACAGGTTTTCGTCCTGCACCGCATGGACACAACAATACGCTGATGATGATAATAATGCCACATTGCTCGTAGGCATACATCATCAACAATGTCACCTAAGAGCAAACCTTTATAGTCCCGCCAATATTTTCGTGTGCAACGTTTAGCTGGTGTTACTCATCATTTGTAGCACTTGTGTCCGAAGAAGCTCACATCGCATCGTCGGAAACCTTTAGCAGAAAGCCCTTCGCCGGCTGCTATGGCGACCGCCCGCTTTACCAAGGTTCGTTGCCTCGTTGGAAATACCAATTACGGGATTTGACATTTTAACACGCTCTCGTTAGTATGTATAATTATAAATAGCATGAGATGAAACAGGGAATTTGTTTGTAGGCAACAATTAATCGTGATCCGTGGATTAGAACGCAGCATATGTTGATATGTACCAAGTAGCTTTCCGTCGCATATTTAGTCACATCAAGCGCTTTAGTTCGGGGGCCGTGTGCTTAGCCACTGCTGTCCCTTGAAGGAAATTTGCTTATTCCTCTTCGTATTGCTCAAGGTGTTACACGTAGTCTACTCGGATCCTGAAATGTTGCACCTCGCTACTGTCTACTGTAGCGATCGCCTAAACATCGCCCCAACCCTTCATGCTCCATGATCGTGGATGCGTTCTGAGAATCTGACACTCAGATATCTACGCGCCGCATATCATCTTGAACCACTGTTTACACATTTTTGTACGCGACTTATTTTCGCCTGTTCAGCATGTGGTGGTAAGAAAGAAACTACGGATATTAGGTAAAAAAAAGTGAGCACTCTGCGTACAGAGTGTTAACTGAGCTCAATTCCACTTCAGTGCGTTTATTTTTCCTACAAACGTCCACTTGGCTAGATACACTACCATTCCTGACGGAATACTCGACCTGTCGCGTTCTGTTAACGATGACAAAGGAATAAGTTTGAAGACAAGGCCTTCCTTGTAGAGTTCAGGTTGACTTGAGGTTCGGGTTACCTGGGCATTCAACCACCCTTTCGCCTCATTAATTAAATAATTTCAGGCCTTTTATTGCACGTACGTCAACAAAGGTAGCAAGATGAAGCTTGCAAATTAGTGCGAAAACGCCGGAATGAAACCCAGATGCGCTCGTTCAAACTATCCGCGCCTGGAACCGGAACATGAAGTTTGGCTTTACTCAAAGAAAAATATCGGCCGATCCCATAGTATTAAAATATGGGCCGATCTCGAATGCAGTGCAGTTTAAACAACAAACCATGTCCAAGATTAGTGCGCCCAAGACCTTTCGTCGGTGTCAACTACTTTTTACTCGCCTTTATTAAATGTATAAACAACATATTACAGACAATTTTTCCTTTGCAAGTCTTTGAGTCATGCCATGCGGTGCATGGCTTTAGCCGTGCATGAGGTTTGAGCCAGTCATTGAATTATTTTAATGAAAAAAGTCGCAGTTTCGCCCGAAAGGCGAAGCATCGATTGCGATAGTAAACTAATAGACAACCATACCAAGTAAGGATAGTAGTTTTATCGGCCGTATAAATTTGTAAACTTTCCCATCTTACTAGATTAACGAGTACGGTGTCAGCACGCGCCGGCAAACATGAGCACTTCACACTTGACAACTGCGCATACTCGCTGTCAAAACGCTGGGGTGAGGAAGCGCGCCCCAGCAACGAGTGAAGTGACCTTCGCGCTGTCTGTCGCTTCAACGCAAACCGAGCGGCGAGCGAGCACCCTGCACACGCAAGGCTTGGAGCCGTTGGCCCGCCAAGGCTGTGCCCCCAAAGCAGATGGCATTCATGATAAAGTCCATGCGACCGCGTCATACCCAGTTGCTGCAGAAGTACAATGCCCTTAGCTCCCTCCCCTCACCTGGTACCATGCGCGCGACGGGAGACGGCGCGTTTTCTCCCCGCTTGCCTCTCTTGCGCGCGCGAGATTAAGCCACGACCACCGCCTCAAACCCGCACGCTTTCTCTCGCACATACACCATACGGCGCGCGGTGACAGCGTTATCGTCCTTGGACTTTATACGGAATATCACGGCGACGGCAAAAAATGCGCCTGGAGTGTCCATGCACTTGATATCGCAATAAAAAACGGTTCATTTTTTATTTTATAAAAATCAATATTTCATTACTTCGCATTCATGAGTGCTTGCTATAAATACACAAGGAGCATAATCCTTCAGCCTTGACCTTCTTGTCAACGGAGTGCGCAGTGCTTTGGGATAAAATTATTTCACTTAACACATTTATTGATAATCCATCATGTTTTATGAGTGAAGGGAGTGTACGGGTGGTAAAGCGGGGGGATTGGCTGAACGGATTGGCCGGTGTAATTCAAGGTTTCTTTATGCTTTATTATATTCTTTGTTTATCATTCACAGGTCATAACCAGTCAGTCCCTGGGATAGTGAAGGGGTAGCACAGCTCGGACCTCTTAAAAGGGCTGAAATAGGAAAGGAATTCTAATGGAAACCTCACATTAACTTGGCACAGGTTCTCGCTAGAAGGGTTTGTTAGAGCTAAAGATTTTAATCGGCATTCTAACTGGATGTCATGACTGCGGCATTTACAGGGATTTTGGTATCCAGCTGACAGTTCAGTTACTTCAGCTGTCTCTATCGATGACGTTGACGAAAGGCTCATCTGGCAAGAACTTACTCACTTCCCTTAGCAGTATTGAGGTAGCGATGGCTTAACAGCGATGAAATTTCAGTTATTTGCGAAAACCGTTTTATGGTCTTGTTAAAACCAGATGTGGTCAGTCATATTCCGCTGTGAGCATCGTTACTCCCTAAAAAGCATTTATATTATACAGATTCAACGCACTTGTTTGAATCTACGTGAAGCGAATAATGAAATTCTGTAAAACTAGATATTGAGCGTGCAATTGTCCTTATTTTCAGCTTATACAACGTGCAATGTTCGGAACGCAATGTTTATGTTTAGGCATGACACAGGTCAAAATTCCTATCATGCTTTAACATATACCTATATACTCAGGTTTTACATGCCAAAAGCAGTATCCGACCATGAGGCCCGCCGTAGTAGGGGACTCCGGAAATTTTTACCGCCTGAGGGATTCTTTAACGTGCACCCAATGCACGGCATGCGAGCGTGTTCGCATTTCGCCCCTATCAGAATGCGACCGCTGAAGCCGGGATTTCATCCGGAGTCCTGGTGCTTAGCAGTGGAGTGCCTTAGGCGCTAAGCCACCACGGTGGGTTATTTTATTCATTTAATGTTGGTGTTTGTGCTACACCTCCCACACGCAATGCCAGAATGATGACAGAATTTCATGCAACTGCACACTCTGAGACGTTGACGCAGTAATGTCACGTGGACAAAGTCGATGTTCAATTGGCGTTTGTCGAGACGTGTGGCGAGGAGAGGTGTACGCAGACAGATGTACCTTCTACGACATGTGACGTGTAACCGGTTTCCAGGTAAGAGACAAACCCCCGCCGAGGCCGCCGCCAAGACAGCGGCCGACGCCGCTGAAGCAGCACGCAAGACAGCGGCCGACGCCGCTGAAGCAGCACGCAAGACAGCCGCCGACGCCGCAGCAGCAGCAAGTAAGACCCGTGGTAAGGACGACGTCATGGCTTTTGTTTGCTCTCTCTAGACGGTAGGCAGAACCCACCTGGCCGCGGTGCTGTTACAACCAGGCCGCGCCCACCGCATTTTGATGGGGCGGTGACAAGAAAGAAAAAAGAGAAAACACCCGAGTATTTACATTTCGACATCCGCGCATTTAAAAACTAGTAGCAGTACCGACTCTTACAGAAAACAATGTTGGCAATAAAACCAAGAAATAGAACTGGGCAGGTGATGCAATGCGGAGAACCGATAATGGTTAGTCAGTGTTGTAACCGTTAGTCAAGTGTTGCAGAATGGGCGCCATGGGGAGGAAAAACGCTTTCGAAGAGTACAGAGTATTAGTTGATGCGATGAAATTAGGAAATTGGCAGGCATAGTATGGGTTCATCTGAGGCAATGCAGGGGTAATTGGAAATCGCTGGCACAGGTCTTCGTCCTGCACTGGCCATAACAATACGCTGATGATGATGGGAATGTTAAACTGATCATAGGCATGCATCAAAAATGTCATCTAAGAGCAAACCTTTTGAGGCCCGCTAATATTTACGTTCTCTACAAGAAAAGCAGAAAGTTACCTATCAAGAAAGGGGTGAGGCAAGGAGACACAACCTCTACAATGCTATTCACTTCATGCTTAGAAGAAATATTCTAGCTCTTTGACTGGGAAGGCTTAGGAGTGAGGATCAAGGGCGAATATCTCAGCAACCTTGGGTTTGCAGATGACATTGTCCAATTCAGCAACAATGGAGACGGATTACAGCAAATAATTGAGGACCTTAATCGAGAAAGTGTAAGAATTGGGTGGAAGATGATTATGCAGAAGACAAAGATAATGTTCAATAGCCTGGCAAGAGAACAAGAATTCAGGATCGCCAGTCAGCCTCTAGAGTCTGTAAAGGAGTACGTTTATCTAGGTCAATTACTCACAGGGGACCCTGATCACGAGAAAAAACTTTACAAACGAATAAATTTGGGTTGGTGTGCATACAGCAGGCATTGCCAAATCCTGACTGGGAGCTTACCACTGTCGTTGACAAGAAAAGTGTACAATCATTGCATTCTCCCGGTGCTAACATATCGGGCAGAAACTTGGAGGTTAACAAAGAAGCTCGAGAACAAGTTAAGGACCGCACAAAGAGTGATGGAACGAAAAATCTTAGGACTAACGTTAAGAAACAGGAAGAGAGCGGTGTGGATCAGAGAACGAGTGGGGATAGCCGATATTCTAGTTGACTTTAAGTGGAACAAATGGAACTGGGCAGGCCATGTAATGCGTAGGATGAATAACCGGTGGACCATTAGGGTTAGAGAATGGATACCAAGAGATGGGAAGCGCAGTCGAGGTCGGCAGAAAACCAGATGGGATGCTGAAGTTAGGAAATTTGCAGGTGCAAGTTGGAATACGCTAGCGCAAGACAGGGGTAATTGGAGATCGCAGGGAGAGGCCTTCGTCCTGCAGTGGACATAAAATATAGGCTCATGATGATGATGATGATGTATATTTACGTGTGCAACCTTTAGCTGATGTTAAAGTCATCATTGATAGCACTCCGAAGCATCTTACATCGAATCGTCCGAAACCATTGACGAGAAAGCCCTTCGCCCGCTCCTATGGAGACCGGCCGCTTTACCAAGGTTCATTGCCCTATTTGGAATACCAATTCCGGGATTTGACATTTTACCAAGCTCTCGTTAGTATGCATAATATATAACCAACATGAGAGGGAAGATATAATTTGTTTGCAGCCAACCTATTATCGTGATCTTTGGATTAGAACGCGACATATGTTGATATGAAAGAAGTAGCTTTCTCGTCGTACATTCAGTCACACTAAGCGCTTTAGTTCGGGACGCATGTGCTTAACCACATCTGCCCCTTGAAGGCAATTCGCTTATTCGTGTTCGTATTGCCAAAAAGTGTACATGAAGCCTGCTCGGAGCCTGCAGTGTTTCACCTCGCTGCTACCTGGTGCTGAGCAGCGCAGTGTCACAGCTGCTAAGCCACCACGGCGTTTAATTATGGTCATCAAATGTTGATGTTTGTGCTACACCTCTCAACCCTAATGCCGGAATGCTGACAGAGTTTCATGCAACTGCACACTTTGAGGCGTTGACGCAGTAATGTCACGTGGACGAGGTCGATGTTCAATTAGCGTTTGTCGAGACGTGTGGCGAGGAGAGGTGTACGCAGACAGATGTACCTTCTACGACATATGATGTGTAACCGGTTTCCAGGTAAGAGACAAACCCCCGCCGAGGCCGCCGCCAAGACAGCGGCCGACGCCGCTGAAGCAGCACGCAAGACAGCGGCCGACGCCGCTGAAGCAGCACGCAAAACAGCGGCCGACGCCGCAGCAGCAGCAAGTAAGACCCGTGGTAAGGACGACGTCATGGCTTTTGTTTGCTCTCTCTATACGGTAGGCAGAACACACCGGGCCCCGGTGCTGTTACAACCAGGCCGCGGCCACCACATCTCGATGGGGCGGTGACAAGAAAGAAAAAAAGACAAAACACTCGAGCAGTTACATTTCAATATCCGCGGATTTATAAACTAGTAGCGGTACTGACTGTTACAGAAAAAAAATGTTGGCATTAAAAGCAAGAAATAGAACTGGGCAGGCGATCCAATTCGGAGAACCGATAACGGTTAGTCAGTGTTATAACCGTTAAGTGTTGCAAAATGGGCGCCAGGGGAGGAAAAATGTGTTCGAAGAGTACAGAGTATTGGTTGATGCGATGAAATTAAGAAATATTGCCACGTGTACTTGTTTATCTTTCACCAGTGACAGCTCTTCACCGGCTCACAAATGTTAACCGTTATCGCACGGCGCAGGACGCGCCTGCATGTATCGGAAGTTTCTCGAACGTTATCGATGCTTCTTTCCGTTGTCTGTATTCACCAACGCTTATGTTATCAGATTGTATGACCGACGTGAATTGTCTAGAACTTTCTGGAAGACACGCGGGCACCAGGGAATAACCTGGAACATTCGATGACTCATGTATAAAAGCCAACGCGTTTCGCCGCTGATCAGATTTCGACGATCGCCGACTGTGTTCGCCGCTTTCGTTGTGCTACGAGCGCAGCTTGCTTTTGTGGGCACAGGTTCGCCCAATAAAAACTAAGTTTTGTCATACACAGTTTTACGACTGTTTACTTCAGCGTCACTACTACGTGACAATATGCAGGCATAGGATGCGTTCATCTGAGGCAATGCAGGGGTAATTGGAAATCGCTGTCACAGGTCTTCGTCCTGCACTGGACATAACAATATGCTGATGATGATGGGAATGCTAAACTGATCATAGGTAAGCATCAAAAAGGTCATCTAAGAGCAAACCTTTTGAGGCCCGCTAATATTTACGTGTGGATCCTTTAGCTGATGGTAAAGTCATTTTTGATAGCACTCCGAAGCAGCTTACATCGAATCGTCTGAAAGCATTGACGAGAAAGCCCTTCGCCGACTGCTATGGCGACCGGCCGCTTTACCAAGGTTCATTGCCTTATTTGAAATAACAATTCCTGGATTTGACATTTTACCGCGCTCTCGTTAGTATCTATAATATATAGCCATCGTGAGAGGGAAGATATAATTTGTTTGCAGCCAACCTAGAATCGTGATCTTTGGATTAGAACGCGACTTATGTTGATATGTAAGAAGTAGCTTTCCCGTGGTACATTCAGTCACACTAAGTGCTTTAGTTGGGGGCGCATGTGCTTAGCCACTGCTGCCCCTTGAAGGCAATTTACTTATTCATGTTCGTATTGCCAAAGAGGTTACACGAAGCCTGCTCGGAGCCTGCAGTGTTTCACCTCTCTGCTACCTGGTGCTTAGCAGCGCAGTGTCATAGCTGCTAAGCCACCACGGCGATTTATTTAGGTCATGAAATGTTTATGTTTGTGCTACCCCTACTGAAAAATCCGTATGCCCCATAAGTCCCATATCCACTAATCCGATATGAAACATACAAGATCCCATATAAAAACCCGTTTTTCCCATATGTAATATGATGTTATTGGATGTAGGTGTTATGGGGAATACGGGGCTTTTTCAGTAGGGACACCTCTCACAACTAATGCCGTAATGCTGACAGAGTTTCATGCAACTGCACACTATGAGACGTTGACGCTGTCATGTCACGTGGACGAGGTCGATGCTCAATTGGCATTTGTCGAGCCGTATGGCGAGGAGATGTGTACGCAGACAGGTGTACGTTCAACGCCATGTGACGTGTAACCGGTTTTCAGGTAAGAGACAAACCCCCGCCGAGGCCGCCGCCAAGACAGCAGCCACCGCAGCAGAAGCAGCACGCAAGACAGCGGCCGACGCCGCAGAAGCAGCACGCAAAACAGCTGCCGACGCCGCAGATGCAGCACGCAGTGGCTAGCAGCAGCCTAGCAGCAGCAGCAGCAGCAGCAGCAGCAAATGTCCAATAAACGGAAAGGTCCGCAAAAAAAATTGCTTCACTTTTGATTTGTGTTATTTCCATAAACATACAATACATTTTAATGAGGATTTACGAAAAAAGTTGCACACAGCAGCCTGAGGGGCCTTAGAACCTAGTCTGACGGCACTCAGCTGCAGGCACAGGGACTAATTCAGTACCGACAACACAAACAAAGCGGCACAGTACAATGTTGGCTTGGACGTGTGTCAGCAAAAAGAAATGAAATATAAGAAAACACTAGCAACCATAAAATCCAATAAATACGTATCACAGAACTTTGACAATGCGTGTAGGCTGTTTTAAACTGAAAGGTATTCTAGCGACTTGCGCAAGTTTTCCTGCAAGGAAGTCTATGTGCTCAATCCATGACATATGGCTATCAAAAAACACACCGAGCGTTTTCGCAGACCAGACAAGCTGAATTCTTGAAGAGCCTATTAAAATTTCCATCTCTAAGTTCTCACATAACTTTTTTCTTGAAATGAAATAGCCAAATTTTTTAAATGTAATGTAACAATACGACTCGCAATATTGTTGCATGGAAAAAGCATACTATCAACTGCCTAGATTATATATTTTGGTTCACTATGCACAAGAACAAGATCATTTACATAGAAATCGAAAAAAGAGGTCCGAGTATGCTCCCATGAGGAACTACAACTTCTACGTGCATGATCTGGGAGCAGATGGCATCAATTTCAACAAGTTGACTCCACTGCTTCAAATATGACTTGAGTATATCTAAAGTAATGTCACGAATACCGTAGTACTCTAGCTTCTTTAATAAAAGTTCATGATTAATAGACTCGAATGTTTTACCGAAGTCGATTAGAATCCCGAGCGCGAGCACATTTAATTCAAAGTTTCTCAATGTGAATACCTTTTGTTCTAGTAAGGAAATCAGGGTTTACCTTCCTCCCTTCTAAAAGCATACTGATGTTTCACAGGTTGTGTTTTTCTAAGAAATCTGAAATACGCCGAAATATTATTTCCTCGGGTTCTGTTGAAAATTTTGGAAGTATAGAAATAGACCTGTAATTCGATATCTCTTTGTTTGTTTAGAAATACCTGACACGCCTACGAAGAGGCATTGGGTGAGGGGGCGTATATTAAAGTACAATACAATCGTCAAATAGATATCGATGCTACAAGTAATCAGAAATTGACACAAAATGAAGAAATATGCACATAAAGAAAACCACACACCTCCTAGAAAAAAGAAAAAGAAATGAACAGATAAGCGTTGCATAAAAACAGCAAGCAGTGAAAGAAAAGTTACATTATACGTTACATTGTTACAAAGGACTTTATACATTGCGTAAAACTAAAAGACACAAAAAGTTTTATTACACTTTTATTAAACAATCCAAGTACTTTAGCGTTCTTAATTTTGGCAGGAAATACCCCAGATGCCAGACAGAGGTTGTAAACGTATACTAAAACAGGTGCGATAACGTCTCAGACGTGTTTTTAGGTGTAATCTGTACACCAACAATGTCACACGATGTAACATTACGCAACTTTAAAAATAAGTGAATTCAGATTCTGAAGTATAGGATATAAGGAAATACTATCGGGCCATCTAACCTGAACACAGCGGTAGGCATTTCTATCTACAGATATGCCAGCTTGCACTGGTAAAATAGTTATTAAAACAATCGGGTAGCACTTGATGCGGAATAATAATGGCGTCTTTAAAAATGTCAATAGTTGTATATGACGACGACGCTCGATTTAGCATATTTTGTTTTTCCAAGTTTTACGACTATCATTTTGACAAGATTTGAAGTATTCATATTCAGAAGAGATTTTAGCTTTGCGAAGCTCGTTTTTTAGCTGATTAGGGTAATGTTTACATGTGAGCACATCAGTTATATTAAAGAGCACGTTCTTCAACTTTATTTTACGGAACAGGGCGTCCGTGATCCATGGTTTGCGAATTTGCGAAAAGCGCTTGCGTTTCGTTCGCAGAGGAAAGTTTTCGGTGTAACACGCGCTGAAAACCCGCATAAATTCCTCATATGCTAATTCGGCATACTGTGTGGCACATACATCGCTCCACTTGAGTAAACGGATCTCAGTACAAAAAGATTCTAGACGATTTATTGTAATCAGTTGGTTGGGTTAAAGACGATGTCCTTTGATTTTGGTGCATCGTTTAAGACAGAAAAAAATGGGCATGGGGTCCCTCAGGGTTATGATGGCCGTAGAAATATTAGTTATAAAGAGATCCAGGCTATGTGAACGCGACATAGGTTACTCGCGTTGGAACGGAGATCACACTTGAGCATCCATGCGACTGAAGCAAGATATGAAATTCCCGAACCAAGCGAGTGTCAGCTAACATATTAAAGTTCAAGTCGCCACTCCTTATGACTTTATACATAGAAACTTATATAAAAAGTTATCGAGAAAAACAGAAACACGGGATATTCACACCCGGTGGACAATAAAATGTTGCGTAAATCCATCTGCCACACAGAAAGAATAGAACCTCGTAATGATTGGTGACGCATGATAATTGTTCGATTTAGTCAACAGTATTATTGTCGTGAACAATTAAGCTAGCAGACCACCACGAGAGATGGTCCTGAATTGATTGAAACATTGATAGGTCAGGCAGATGCCAAGTAAGAGAACTAAGGTTGTACCATGTCTCAGATGACTTAATGTAGTCTGATTGAAAATTATGGCTGCTCAAGGACACATATGGCTGATTGTCTTAGCTTGGAGCAGACTGACAGTTTAAATGAAAGCTTTTAGGCGATAGACTGTGTTCCGGACCGATGCAATTATGAAACTCTTTAGGAGATACCCAATCTGCACAAGACATGGTGGACTGATCACATGCAGGTTGACCCATCATTTCAGACAGTTAAAGTCAGCTGTGTTCGTCGCCACAAGAGCAGTATTACCTCCTTCTTGCTGATAAGTATCTTTCCACCACGATGCCAGACGAAACGAAATTTATTTGCTTTCGCCCATTTCTTAGCATGCTTAGGCAGAACCCTGGTATGCGTTGTCAAGTTCTCAATCATATACAGGGCCAGATCGAACAGTCGGAAACAATTTTCTTTGTACAGCGAAGCTGTTAAGGTGTGCGGCCAAGTCAAAACTGGAAATTTTTTTCAAAATGTCAAGTCTTTGTTTTCCACATTGTTAGATGAGGAAATTATTCGACATCATTTTGCTGCAAAAAGTTTCTTCTTACGCAGTTTCTTTCAAAAGATACATAAAAAATATGAACCCAGCCGGCGTCTAGGAAACCTAAACTTAAAGTGCCAGTATTCTGTGCAGCAGAAAAATGCCCTGGTTTGATGTTCTTTGCTGGTTATTGAACAATCGTATCACGTGAAACTATGATAATGTCCTAATAGCATTTTAAACTTTATATATCAATTAAAATAATAAACGTCTCACTAGGTGGACGTCCAATTTTTTGCACGCATTGTTTACGTTCTGAAGGCGTCGCGCGCGCTAAAGGAGCAGCGGATTGTTTGGCGGATGTGTTTACTCTCTGCCGCTTACTTTTTCTTACTGGCAGCCACAGAATGGGGAAGTTTAGAGCGCAAAGACGCACAAAATGAAAGTTTGGCGGCAATCAGTAAAAGGAAGTCGGAGTGCGCGACGGACCTGGAAACGTACTGCAAATACCCGTATTAGCATACCTCTAATTCGCAAGCACATGGGCGTTTTGGCATTTCGCCTCCATCGAAATGCGGCCTCCGCAGCCGGTCTTCAATCCTGCGATCTCGTCCTCAGCAGCGCAATGCCTTAGCTGACTGAGCCACCGCGGCGGGTACCATCTGGTTCGTAAAACGTATGACGATACCAAGAATTTTGTCCGCCCTGGCTGGCAGATTGTAGATTACAGACATGTATTACTCGTTCAGCAAGTCTCGACTGAGCTTGGATGTCAGAGCATTCATTTCGGGGAGCAGGCATTCGTCTTGAACATGCTTAAAGCCATGAACCGCAAGGTTCAACTATCTGTTCTGATACTCGAGTTCACTGACAAAAGAAGGAATGCGCTGCAGTTCGACGATATGGGCACCTGTTTGTTCGAGCTGCGAAATCTTGGCGATAAGACATTTATTATCGCTAACACGCCTGGTTACAGTCGCGACTTCTAAATTCATGAATGATTGATTCCGGGCTTTGCAGAGGCTTCGCGAAAGGCAGTCACGTTCTTTTTTTCTTTTATTTAATGCTACGGAGTCCACGGGCAAGAATACTCGTCGAAAGCAATCCGCGGCACCTTTTCTTCAGTCGTAACACATTCTTAGTATCCGAACGTCGCACAGCACCTGCGAGACACGCCATCGTGGACGGCTTTGGATTTTGATCTATTAGTTTCGTTAACGGGCCACCGTATTATTTCCTTCAATAGTCTATTCAGTTTCTTACAGGCATACAAGACTATGTTTTTTTCAGCATGTTCCCTATTTGCGTCTATTATTCCTATCATTCCGGTATTCCTATCATTCCGGTAGGTTCTATTATTCCTATCATTGCCGTATGTATTTTACACAGAATACTCGGGCACCCTCAAATGTAATGCATTCACTTCTTGCCTGAGCACGCCCGTAATTGAGATGCAAATAAACATAGCTTGAGCTCAATTTTTGCGAACTAAAGGTGGCATAAAACGCTGACGTCATCCTGAACAAGATGGACATAGGCCGTAGTACTCAATCTTTTAGCGCCTCTATTTGCAAGCTTATATTTTTCCGGCTGTGAACATGTACCTCAGAAAGATCCGCTTGATGATTCTCATGTGCTAATTGTTGCGACTCGCACTCCCATATCATGTGTGCTAGAGTGGAGCTCTGCCCGCAGGTCGGGTAGGCGTCGTCGCGATATACGTCGGGGTAATCTTCGTGTAGAACGGCCAGACACGGATATTTGCCGGTCTGAATGCAGCTTGCGCCCTATTCAACTTAAGGTGAGAGAGTGGAAAGACCCTTCTAGGCATGTAGAAGAATTTCGTAACCCTTGAGTAACAGGAGCATCCCTGTGGCCGTAGGGGGGAGGGGAGTCGGCGCTCCTTACAGAGGAAGCGCGGTCGTTGAGGTCGCGCGCAGCCTCGTGAGCAGACTCATTGAGGCTCGGGGGAGCACCCTTGAGCGACCCTACGTGTGCGGGAAACCAGTGAATCGAATGATGCGTGAGAGCATCCGGACTGTAGACGTTAAGAAGACGAGCAGCCTGCTCAGCCATGCGACCCTTCTGAAAAGCCCTAAGTGCCGTTTGGGAATCGCTATAGATCTCGGACTCACGGCCGTCTAGCAGGGCGAGGGCGATGGTGGCTTGCCCGGCGACTCGGAAGCGAATCGAAGCGAATTGAAGCGCTATTGAAAATCTTGCCTCTGGAGACGACCACGACGACGGTTAAGGTCTTCCCATCGCTGTACTCCGCGGCGTCGACGAAGCTTGCTCTGATCACTTGTTGCTTGATCTGTTTGAGAATCGCTGCTGCTCTCGCCTTCCGTCTGCCCTCGTTGTGGATGGGATGGACGTTTCGAGGCATGGGGGCCACTTCGAACTTGTTTGGAATGCACCTAGGGATCGGGGTACTGACTCTCGAGGATCCCGCAGCACGGTAACCCAGCTCTTCTAGGATGCGTTTACCTGCCGTTGTGGTGGTCAGGTGAGCGATTTGCGCGCGTTTTTGGGCTTCGGCAATCTCCTCGGCGGTATTTTGTACCCCCAGCTTGAAGTGATCTTTGGTATGGGTAATAATGGGTAGCCCGAGAGCCCTTTTGACTACTTTGCGAATGAGAGCGTTGAGCTTGTCTTGCTCCGCTCTGAGCTAGTTGTGCATAGAAATCGTGTACGTGAAGTGGCATAATACGAACGCGTTGATCAGGCTGAGGAGACTGCCTTCCTTCATGACTCGTTGCCTGTCTGCGATTCTTCGAACGAGGCGGAAAGCGTTGTCCGTCTTTTCGATGATCTTGCGGAGAGCCGTTCCGTTCCCGGCGTTGAATTCGACAAACATGCCCAGGGCCCGAATGACGCCTACCCTGGGTATCATCCGTCCGTCACAAGTGGGAAGACTGATGTTGCTTTCAAAGACTGGCTTCCAATCTGTGGGTCTGCATCCCTTCTCTTTTCTGTAAAGCAGAAGCTCCGACTTGGCGGGGGAGAACCGACGTCCGGTGGGGCGGAGATACTCCTCGATCACGTCGATCGCCTCCTGTATGGCTTCTTCGACTCTGCCCTCGCAGCCCCCGGCGCACCAGATGGTAATGTCGTCGGCGTATATTGTGTGCTTGACGTCCTCGACGCGTGCCAACCTCTCCAAAAGACCAATTATGCAGATGTTAACAGTGTGGGGGAGATTACGGCACCCTGAGGAGTGCCCCGTCCTCCGGGGGGTACATCTTCGAAGCGGAAGTCTCCAATGCGAAGCTTGGCCTTCCTGTCCGTTAGAAAAAAGAGCGGAAATAGCTGTGGAATCTGAAACAGAGACCCAGGTCTGAAATGGTCTGGTCGATGAAGGTGTGGAGCGCGTTCTCCAAAGCCTTCTCGAGGTCCAGACTGAGCAGAGCCTTGACATCTCTGGAACGGCCGTCCACGATCTGATGCTTGACTAATTTCATGGCATCCTGCGTCGAGAGTCCGGCGCGGAAGCCGATCGTGTTGTACGTGTAAACCTCGTTGTCTTCGAAGTACCCGTTGAGCCTGTTGAGGAAGACGCGCTCCATGACCTTGCCGACGCATGACGTTAGAGAAATCGGCCTGAGGTTTTCGATGTTGGGGCTTTGCAGGGCTTAGGAATGAGCACCGTGAGGCGGTCTTCCAATCTGCAGAAACCATGCCGCTTCTCCTGGACTTGTTGACCTTGTCGGGCAGAAAGACGATCGACAGGTTGCTGAGGTTTATGAACATTCGGTTGGTGACTCCGTCCGGACCCGTCACAGACTTGTGCTTGAGCGCGAAGATGGCCTGTCTGACCTCGGCAACGGAGAAGTCTAAGCCATGCTTGGGGCTAGGAGGGCCTCGGTAGTCCGGAATTTATGTCGACATTTCCCCATCCCGCCGGACGGGCAGGTATTTCTGAATGAGTTTGGAGACAAGTACATCGACTGTGTGAGATCTGGTGGCTTCGTGTAGGGCCCGGGCCACCGTATGCTTCTGATATGACTTGGAGCCACTTTCTCCGAGAAGGTGCCCAGGACTTTCCATTGCGCATCTGTCCATCAATGGATTCGCAAAGCTCGTCCCACTGCTGCTGGCATAGCGCTTTGCAGTGGTCATTGATGACCTTGTTGAGCTCCGAGATCTTCTTTCGGAGTCTGCGGTTGAGCCTGTGACCCTTCTATAGGCGCAGCAGGGCATTTTTGGCCTCGATCAGATGGACGAGTCTGCTGTCCATTCGCTCGACGTCGTGATCAGTTTCGACTTTCTTGGTGGCCACTGAAGCGTTGTCGCGGATGCATTCGCACAATTCTTCGAGGCTGGTGGGTGCCCTGGCTCTCCCGGGTTCTTCCCTAAACTTGCGAAAACGTATCTTGACGTTCTTGATGAAGGTGAAGTCGGGTGTCTTTCCCCGGGTGACGGAGTTGCCGATGCCCGTTGGAAGAGCTTTGTCCGTGACCAGAGTGAGGTCAATCTCGTTTGCGCCTTGCCACAGGTTTCGCCCCTTGGTAGTGTCGTAGACGTAACCCCAGGGGCCGTAGGGGGCACTGAAGTCGCCGACGACGACCAAGGGTCGAGGGCCGGCCAGATCAGTCGCTTTCTTGAGGATGATCTTGAAATGTTGGCGCGAGTCCCTGGGTTTGCTATAGATATTGAGGACAAAGACGCTGTTTCTACGCTGATTCCGCTGCGGCGCGTCGAGCAAGATCTCAACCATGACATATGCGATTCTACCGCTCACCAGCTTGAGGTCATGGGTGAGATGAGTAAGCCTTTTATCGATCAAGGTGCAAATGCCTCGCCCCCGAGCTGGCCCGACACGGCTCTGTAGCCATGGAGCGATGCCGCGGTGACTAATGTTTCCTGGAGAGCAATGACCAGAGTTCTATTGCCAAATGCGAAAACTCTCTTTGGATCTATCCATTATTGGGTTGACCGGATGGGCTACCGCTTAACGAGGCAGTTAGGGCTGCGCAATGAAGCGGTTCTTCTGTCGCCGCGTTGGTGGGATACTTAAGTCTAGCTTCCCGCAGTAGCGGTTGAACGACGGTGGCGGGTGAAGCCATTCGCGCTTCAATGGTCTCGATGCGATCTGCGAGAGCTCCGAGGCCCGTATTGTGGTGCCCGAGCGGAACTTGAATTTTGCGAACGCTGTCGGTGAGGAAACTCACGCTAGAGATGACCTGTTTGAGGCTGTCTGCCAGTGCAGTAAGAGTTTACTTAAGCTCGCTGACTTCTGCGGACAACACTCCCGATTCGCATGTTTGATTTACTACTGCTCTGCGTTTGGAGGTCGTCGCAATACCATCTACCGGTGCTGGGATTAGAGTCTCGGAGGCACTGACTGCCGCGCCGTTACCCGACGCATTCGAAGCAAGTTTCTTGATCTCCGCCATTTCGTTAACCAGCCTCTTGATCGTGTTCTTGAGGTCGTCGTTCTCTTTGCGTAAGCCAATGACTTCCGCGTCCCTAGCTTGCTCTGGGGGCACAAATTCGCATGCCATCTTCCTCATCTTTGCATATGGGCATCATGCACCACGAGCCGCGATTTCTTTGTCGTCGTGGCGCGGAATCTGAGAATAAATAAGTTCATCAGAAGTGGTGGAGGGTGCTCCTCGTGCCCCAGGTCCTATCACCGGTTGTGCCTGGAGCTCCGCTCGGGTCGTCACGTATATATTGTTCCAACGGCTTCCGGCTTCAGGGCGAGCCTCAGACGGGCATAAACGTTCTCTTTCTCGTTTTTTCCGCTGACACTCGTTCGTCTTCCACTCAAACGGCTACACTGACAGTAATATTTCAACCATTCCAGACGAAGCCCGCGGGCAAGTGAGTTAAGTTGACGCAGTGAAGGGCTTGAGACGAGTGACGTGCACAACCTCATTTTTGGCGGAGCGCCGTCCATTTGCGGCGAGACGCCCCAGTCGATGATGTACTTCACTGAGCTGGTCAACAATAACGTACGGGCCAGTATAGTTGGCGAGAAGTGTCTGACACAGGCCATGTTTGCGAACCGGAAACCATAGCCAGACCGGTCATATATATATATATATATATATATATATATATATATATATATATATATTGTACTGAAGGCGATTGACCGCGCTTCGATGTCTGGGGAAAGAAGACGACGATGAGTGTGGTTGTTGTTGACGCTCTAGCTCGCGCTCGCCGGTAACCAGACCTGCCTTTCGGATAGCCTTCTGTAACGCCACATCGAGGCCTGCTTGAAGACCAACACCCCCATTTTAAGTGGTGGAGGTGCGGGGTACTGTCCATCCTGGAACTTCGCAGCCGTACGCTACCATCAGCTTTCACCATGACTGATCCTGGCCCATCGCAAGCTGCTCCCGTGCCAACGACAATCCACTGTGCTGGCGTGCCCCGACAACGGGACCCACCTGTATTTTGCGGCACCGACGACCAGGACGTCGAGGATTGGATCGCCGAGTACGAACGAGTGAGCTCTAGTAACAAATGGGATGACCGCGCCAAGCTCACGAACGTTCACTTTTACATCACTAATGTAGCCGGCCTCTGGTTCAAAAACCATGAAACCGAAATCACGAGCTGGTCGACCTTTACGGCAGCCGTCGCGGAGGTCTTCGGTCGTCCCGCCGTGCGCTGGCTTCGCGCGGAACAGCGCTTGCGCAGTCGAGTCCAACGCAGGGAGGAGACGTTTACAAGCTACATCGAAGATGTTCTCTCCCTGTGCAAGCACGTCGACCCATCTCTCACTGAAGGAGAAAAAATAAAGCAAATCATGAAAGGAGTCGACGACGACGCATTTCAGATGCTTGTCGCTAGGAACCCCCAGACGGTAGCCGATGTGATACAACTCTGCCAGACTTACGACGAGCTGCGAAAGCAGCGTGCGTCGACGCGCCGTGCTGCTCAAGATACAGCAGACATTTCCACCCTTGCCAGCTACGCCACTGCTGATCACACCGTTTTGCTGCCACACATAAAGCAGTTCATCCGCGAGGAAGTTGCACGTCAACTTTCCCTTGTCGCCCACACACCTGAGCCAGCGCCGTCATCTTTAGATCCACCTCTTCGTCATTTCATTGAGAGGCAAGTCGCCCAAGCACTACCAACTGCCCCGCCGGCGTTGCCTGTCCCTACGCCATTAACTTACGCTGCCGCTCTTGCCAGACCACAGGCCCCATCTCTTTCTGGCGCCTACCGTGCCACCGGGTCCTTCTACACGTCGCCGCCACCCTCGCGCCCGGTGCCCCATCCTTCTGCGCCCACCGGACCATCTGTTGTGAATCCGTGGCGTACCATTGATAACCGGCCCATATGCTTCGCATGTGGTCTTGCGGGCCATATAGCCCGCCACTGTCACCGTCGCAGCTTCCGCTCTCAACATGGTGTGGCTTCGCCAACCTATCAAGGTGCTCAGCACTCACCACGAGTTCCTTCTCCCGTCGCCGACCCGTTTTCTACACGCCGCCCGTATGACTCACGCCGGTCATCTTCTCCCCGTCGCCGATCCATCTCCCCGATGCTTCGCCGACCTAGCCCCGCACGAGAGGAAAACTAACAGCCGCAGTTCCCGAGGCAAGAACTGCGCTGTCATCGAACTCTCCAAGACCTCATTTTTACCCGCCTAACGAAATTGATTTATTGGTAGAAGGTATCGCCGTACGTGCACTTGTCGACACAGGAGCTGTTGTTTCTGTACTTAGCGAAAAATTGTGCCGCGATCTGAGAAAAGTGACCACCCCGCTTACCTATGTTTCCCTGCGTACGGCGACCTCGCATCACGTCAAGCCTACCGCTCAGTTCACAGCCCGTGTAATTATTCAAAATGTTATGTATGCCGTTAAGTTTGTCGTCCTGCCCCGATCATCCTACGACGTAATCCTAGGATGGGATTTTCTGTCTACTCATCAAGCCCTCGTGGACTGCGCGCGTGCCGAACTCACATTGTCGACGCCGTGCCCTGACCTCGATGACCACGCTACCCCTAAAGTGTTTGCCGCGGCTGACATCCACATCGCCCCTTTGTCCGTCGTTCTGGTACCGGTGTTTTCGCCTGCCCCCGCCAACTCACCTGTTTTGTTTTCGCCATCTGCAGCTCCTGCTCGGCGCCGAAACTTCCTCCTCCCGTGGGCTGTCATCTACTTCTGCAATGGTTCTGCGGCTATCTACGTGTGCAATGTATCTGAATGTCCGTCACTTCTACTACGCGGCGAGTGTCTGGGAAGCTTCGAGACTTTTGACTGCCTTTTCGAGGATGCAATGCTTGGCGCTAAGGCATCACTACCGATTTGTGCCATCGCTCCTGCCGCTGACACCGACGATCCTGACGACATATTCTTAAATGCCGTCGATTCCGCCCTCACACCTGCGCAGCACAACTTTATTGTGCAACTCCTACAGCGTTTTCGAGCCTCCTTCGACCACAACCAGTCTTCCTTAGATCGAACATCAGCAGTTGTTCATCGGATCGATACCGGTCAACAAGCACCATTGCGCCAGCGCCCATATCGTGTGTCGACTGCAGAACGCCGTGTCATCGATGAGCAGGTAGACGATATGCTGAAACGTGGAATAATCCAGCCCTCCAGCAGTCCCTGGGCCTCTCCAGTTGTGCTGGTAAAGAAAAAGGACGGATCCATCCGGTTCTGCGTGGATTACCGCCGTCTTAATCGAATAACCCGCAAGGATGTGTACCCTCTACCACGCATCGACGATGCCCTGGACTGCCTACAGGGAGCAGAATTCTTCTCGTCCTTAGATCTGCGCTCGGGATACTGGCAGGTGCCGATGGCAGAGGCCGATCGCGAAAAAAACGGCTTTTGTGACGCCCGATGGCCTGTATGAGTTCACAGTAATGCCCTTCGGCCTCTGCAACGCGCCTGCTACTTTCGAGCGCATGATGGACACGATCCTTCGAGGCCTCAAGTGGCATATTTGCCTTTGTTATTTAGACGACATTGTGGTCTTTTCCTCTGATTTTGCGTCCCATCTAACTCGCCTCGAACAAGTTCTCGCTTGCCTCTCAGCTGCAGGACTGCAACTGAACTTGAAGAAATGCCACTTCGCCGCTCGAAAGCTTACGATTCTAGGTCATGTTGTTTCGAAGGACGGTATTCTCCCCGACCCTGCCAAACTTACAGCCGTTTCCGCGTTTTCCAAACCAAGTACCATGAAAGATCTCCGCAGCTTTATCGGCCTATGTTCTTATTTCCGACGCTTTATCCGCAATTTCGCTATGATCATCAACCCTTTGACCAAGCTCCTCGCTGGCAGTCATAACCTTTCGGCTTGGTCTCCTGCTTGCGACGACGCTTTCAACGAATTGCGCCGTCTCCTTACGTCGCCTCCTATACTGCGACACTTCGACCCCTCTGCACCCACTGAGATCCACACGGACGCCAGCGGTGTCGGGTTAGGCGCTATTCTTGCTCAACGGAAAGATGGGTTTGAAGAGTACGTCGTTGCCTATGCAAGCCGAACTCTCAACAAAGCCGAAGGCAACTATTCGGTGACTGAAAAAGAATGTCTTGCCATAATTTGGGCCATAGAGAAATTTCGTCCTTACGTGTACGGGCGCACATTTGACGTAGTGACCGACCACCACGCCCTGTGCTGGTTGTCGTCACTGAAAGATCCAAGTGGTCACCTCGCTCGATGGGCATTGCGCCTCCAGGAATACGACATCCGCGTCGTGTATCGCTCTGGTCGGAAACATTCGGATGCAGACGCCCTCTCCCGTTCACCCTTGCCTCCCGACCCTGTCTGCTTCACAAATACTACCTACGATACCAGCGCTCTTGCCATCTCTGACATGCCATCTGAGCAGCGCAAGGACCCGTGGGTGGCTTCCATTCTAGACTTTCAGTCTGGCCGGACTTCTGCTCCCACTTCTCGGACATTGCGTCAGCAGGCTGAACACTTCACCACTCGGGAAAACGTGCTGTACCGCCGGAATTACACCCCCGGCGGCCGTAAGTGGCTCCTCGTCATTCCCCGCCACCTGCGCTCCGAAATCTGCTCCACTTTCCACGACGACCCACAATGTGGCCACGCAGGTTTCCTGAAGACGTATTCACGTATTAGGCTTCGGTACTACTGGCGTGGCATGTACCGTTATGTTCGCCAGTATGTTCGGTCATGTTCCACGTGCCAGCGACGCAAGACTCCTCCTCAACACGCCGCTCGCCCCTTATTACCTCTGCCATGCCCCGCCCGACCATTTGACCGCGTCGGCATTGACATCTACGGTCCCCTTCCCAGTACACCAGACGGTAACCGTTGGATAATCGTTGCCGTCGATCACCTCACACGGTATGCCGAAACTTCACCTCTTCCGTCGTCCACAGCAAAAGACGTTGCCACTTTCATTCTTCACAATCTCGTCCTTCGTCATGGAGCTCCTCGAGAGTTGCTGAGTGACCGTGGTCGTGTGTTCCTCTCCGACGTTATCGCAGCATTGCTTCGTGAATGCCGTGTCGTTCACCGCACCACCAGTGCCTATCACCCACAGACCAACGGGATGACAGAACGTTTTAACCGCACCCTGGGCGACATGCTTGCTATGTACGTCTCGTCAGATCACTCCAATTGGGACCGAGTGCTACCTTTTGTTACGTCGCTTATAACACCGCCATTCAAAGCACCACTGGATTCTCCCCTTTCTTTCTCCTTCACGGACGCGAACCTTCTTGTACCATGGACACTATTCTTTTATACCGACCCGACGCCTCCGAGTCCACGACTCTATCTCAAGCAGCTACATACGCTGAAGAATGCCGCCAACTTGCACGTTCATTCACATCACAAGACCAGTGGCGCCAGAAGGAACACCACGATGCCACCGCTACTCCTACGTGCTATGCTCCTGGCTCGCTAGTCTGGCTGCGTGTCCCGTCCACTACACCTGGCCTTTCAACGAAGCTGGTCTCCAAGTACCAGGGACCATATCGTGTACTTCAACAAACATCTCCGGTGAACTATCTCATCGAGCCGTTAGAACCGTCTTCTGACCATCGTCGTCGTGGCCAAGAAATTGTCCACGTGTCCAGACTCAAGCAGTGCTACGATCCCCCTGTGTTTTCTTGCCCCTAGGTCGCCAGGATGGCTCCTTATTCCGCGGGGGGTAATTGTACTGAAGGCGATTGACCGCGCTTCGATGTCTGGGGAAAGAAGACGACGATGAGTGTGGTTGTTGTTGACGCTCTAGCTCGCGCTCGCCGGTAACCAGACCTGCCTTTCGGATAGCCTTCTGTAACGCCACATCGAGGCCTGCTTGAAGACCAACACCCCCATTTTAATATATATATATATATATATATATATATATATCTGTATATATATATATATATATTGCGACACAAGTATATATATATATATATATATATATATATATATATGTGTGTGTGTGTGTAGTGACACGATAGTTAACTGGCGAAGTCTGGTCCTGCACCACAGTGTAGGGCCCAACCAAACGGGACTGAAATTTCTCTTATAAGCCAGGAAAGCGAACTGGAGTCCACAGCAACAGTTCATCTCCAAGCTGGAAGGAAATGACACGGTGGGATGCATCATAGCGAGTTTTGCGGTCTTGTTGACTGGCGTCGGTGTTGAGGCGGGCGTGTTCGCGACACTGGACAATGCGCGCAACCAATTGCTCACACATTGATGTGGACGAGGGCACGGGGACGCCAAAGAAAGAGACGTCGAGGATAGTGATCGGTTGATGACCATGCACAAGAGAAAATGGCGAGTACCCCGTTGTGCGTTGGACGGCCGTGTTGTTAGCAAATGTGACGAATGGGAGAATAACATCCCGATTGGTGGGATCAGGGTTGTTGTACATTGAAATCATGTCGGACAGCGTACGATGAAAGCGCTCTGTGAGGCCATTAGTTTGAGGGTGGTAGCTGGAAGTCGTTTTATAGATGGTATTGGACGCACGGAGAACATTGTCGAGAAGTTTAGACAGAAAGGTCCCGCCGTGGTCACTCAAAAGGATACGTGGGGCTCCGTGTCGTAAAAAGATGGCTTCTAAGAAAAAGGATGCAACCTCCGCTGTGTAACCGGAAGGTAGTGTGGCTGTTTCAGCGTACCGTGTCAAGTGGTCTACAGCTGTGACAATCCATCGTTTACCGCCAGCCGATAAGGGTACACTTTTAATCTGGACCCACATAGGGTCCACTTAGTAGTTGGAATGTTTGTGCAAAAAAGTTCCAGTTACATATTTGGAACCATGGTGCACGTACTTTAAGAAGTAGATGGAACAGTGCACCACTTATTTTTACTTATTAATTATGTGGATCGTCGTTCCACACAAGAGTATATGGAACCCTGTTCCAAATAAAAGGGTTGTTTAAGTCACTGGAACGTTGATCCACATAAATAGCGATGGCTATATCTGGTGCGCTGTTCCAGGTACTTTCAGACCTGCTTTTTATATAAAACAATGTTCTAATAAGCAGTTAGGAAGCTGTCTATGGGTTCCCACTTCTGCAATACTTTTGCTTTCCCCTGTCAGTACAAACTGAGGTCATATGCCAAGCTGGCTTGGCATGTGGCCTGCGGTGATACCAACAATTGGAAAGTAGAAATTTTGCAGCAGTGTGGTCCCTGACAGTTCCCAACAGTTGCCTATTAGAGCACAGTTCTATGTAAAAGTAGGTTTGAGGTACCTGGAATGGCACAGTGAAAACCTTGGCTTCGCCTGCCGGATCCTGTCCTGGCCTTCAGCTGCATATAAAAGAAACAAGGCAACTAAATAAAACACCTATGAAACAAATTATTACGATGCTTTTCAACATGAGCAAACTTTATTGAGTGACAGTATTGCATACACTGAAGACGATGTTCGTCTCAAATTTCATAGAAAATGACTAGTCAATAAAGAACAAATACCGAAATGAAAAGAGACTAGGCATAAAGTGGCATTCACGTGTATGCACCTATATTAAAAAAGTAGGTAATAAAAATGGCCCGAGACATAAGTGCACCACATTCAAATCAACTTGCACATCGGGTATGGAAAAAAGAAACATTAAACACGGCTATAAAATATGCTGGCTTATCATAGGAAATAAGGTAACTCAAACGTGCAAGTACCCATATGCCAATTACCGAGTTTACGCACCCCCGTTCCAAAAGAATTCAGTACTCTAAGAATTATACGAAAAATGCATAAAACAATGGGCTTACAGAGTTTAATTAAGACAAGACCAATGAAGAATGTAGTGGACAAATTGTTAAAGAGAAAAGACAATGCAAGCTAAAATAAACAGTGAAACATTTGCACACAAAAACTTGCCAGAAGCATGTGGCAATAATCGCAACAAAAACATGAACACTAGAAACAATACAGTTGGCATATCACAGATGTACGTACAATACAAAGCTAATCGTGAGCAAAACACTTGATAAGCCCCTGAAAAAGCCTGCCCCAGCATTGTGTAGTTTGGGATAACTCATCTCAAACACTACCATGAAAGCTAGTGTAAATCTTTATAAAATTTTATGGCACCAAATATATCTGGAAACATGCTGCACATTTTAAAAAGTCAACAAGGCAACAGCGAAATATAAAGGTAAGAGACTCTGGAAAACAAGTGAGAAACCTTTAATTAACCAAACAACTCAGCCTTGAAAAATACAAGTGAGATACCTTAAAGAAAAAAAAAACAAGCCAGCCTTGAAACCTACAGCCAGCGCTTTGCCTTGGTGATAAAAAATCGTAAATCAAGGCACAACTTCACAATGTTGCACCTGACATGCTGCTTCTACCTACTAAACACTTAGCATGTCAATATTAGGCCTGACCGCTACAGGTTTTTCAACAGAGTGGCTTGATGCCTTAAACGGCATCAAGCCACTGACCAAATGGCTCACCCTTCACAACTGCCTGCACAAGTCCCCAAAACTGTCCAAAAGCATATGCGTATGACAGATTTAAAATAAAATATACAGTCAGCAGGAGGATGACCGCCTTCTCAGGTGATGATGCAGGTGGTAACACCACAATGTTTTCCTTGCAGGCAATTTTGAAGTTGCCATTCTCTTTCAAAATGGATGGGCCTGGTGGAGACCTGTTGCCAAGTTCTTGTGCCTTTAAAGAAAAGAGAAGCAGCAAATTTTAACTACACAATGGCTCTAAATTGTGGTATTCATGATGATTACCCTTTTAATTAAACTAATAATTTATTTCACTATGATTTCTTGGTTTTCTTTGTTTCAAACCTGCAAAAGGTGCCAGTGTGCACAAACATTCTATGAGCATTCCACATCGAGGATTGCTTAGTGTGAATGGAATCGCTGCTTTATTTCTCGAAAAAGCATTACGCTTTTCTGATTGAATGACCTGAACATCAATCGGCTTTTCCAGCCTTGAGGGATTGTTAGTTACCAACAAAACAATATATTAATATTTGCGCACTTGATACTTCATGCACTTTCCCACTACAAATAAATGTCCTCTTTACTCCATTATGTGCTTTCCAGTGCTGTTATGATGCTTAACATAACTTACAGGTAAAACAAGATTTAAAACGTGATTTGAAATTCACCTTGCCAGACTTTTTTTAAGGTATTTTGTGTATGGAACTACAGCCCTGAAGCTTTTTTTTTGTCAGTCCTTTTCCATTTAAGAGGTCAGAAAGTGCCGTCTTAGCGTAGTAAAAACTGCAGCATCAGCCTCCTTGGGTCGAAGAAATTCTTCAAGTCCCATGAGACTTCCCTGGTCCAAAATCTCTTGCATTTTGCTTAGATTGACCTCCACAGCCTTCACTGTGTCTTTAAACCTTATTTCTGCTTCAAAGGCAAGCTTTTTTAAAAATTTTATTATGGGGTTTTACGTGCCAAAACCAGTTCTGATTATGAGGCACGCCGTAGTGGACACTCCGGAAATTTGGACCGCCTGGGGTTCTTTAATGTGCACCTAAATCTAAGTATACGGGTGTTTTCACATTTTGCCCCCATCGAAATGCCAAAGGCAAGCTGAAAGAAATGCACATTCACTGATACATTATGGTCCAGTGAAAAAAAAACAGAAAAACAGGCCCTAGGACAGCTTCAAATAGTTTATTTGTGCTGAAAGATACGATGAGAAAAAATATCACCTTCACACAACTACTCAAGCAGCGGACTTGCTCGAGGTGGCTGAGGTGTGATGCAAAGTCGGTAGAAAAAACTACAATGTCATTTAAGTAGCAAAGGCACGTGTTCCACATCAGGCCTCGGAGATAGTGTCCATCATTCGTTCGAAAGTGGCAGGCACGTTGCAGAGGTCGAAGGGCATGACGGTGAATTCATATAGGCCATCAGGTGTTACAAAGGCTGTCTTTTGGCGATCGGCCTCTGCCATCGGCACTTGCCAGTACCCGGAGCGCAGATCCAGTGAAGAAAAGAATTGCGCACCCTGTAGGCTATCCAAGGCATCGTCGATGCGCGGCAGAGGATTGCGCGTTATGCGGTTAAGGCGGCGATAGTTGACGTAGAACCTTATGGAGCCGTCTTTCTTTTTAACGAGGACAACCGGAGATGCCCAGGGACTGTTAGAGGGCTGGATGATGCCACGCTGCAGCATGTCGTCAACCTGCTGGTCGATGATCCGGCGTTCAGCGGCCGACACACGATACGGACGCTGGCGCAAAGGGGTTTGCTGACCGGTGTCGATATAGTGAAAGACTGCTGACACTCGACCCAAAGACGGTTGGCCAAAGTCGAAGGAGGCCCGAAAACGCTGGAGGAGCTGGATAATTTCCTCGTGCTGGACAGGTGTGAGTGCCGAGTCGACGGCATGAGCAAGGACGCCCACAGGGGCATTGGTCGCGCCAGGAGGAGTGACGGCGCAAAGCGGAAGTGATGCCGCATCGTGAAACATGGTGGCTGGGAGGGCGCAGTCGAAATATTCAGAGCTCCCCAAGCGCTCGCCGCGGAGTATGGATGAAGGGCACGCGGAGGGATTGCACACGTAAAGGGAAGCAGAACCGCCGCAAAAAGTGACGATAGCAAACGTATGCAGAAGGTTCCGACGGCTCGCACAAGAGGCTGACGGCGTAAAGAAAACAGATGAGTTCGCGACAGAGTCACACGACACAGGGACCAGAGCGGCTGAGAAAGGTGCGATGTCGATGTCTGTGGCAGCAGCAACTTTAGTAGAATGGTGGTCGTCAGGGTCAAAGCACGGCACTGATAAAGTAAGTTCGGCACGAGCGCAGTCGACAACAGCTTGGTTCATAGAAAGGAAATTCCATCCAAGAATGACGTCGTGCGAGGAACGGGATAGAACGACAAATTCGACAACATACAAAACGCCTTGAATGACGACCCGAGCTGTGCATGATGCTGAAGGCTGAATGCGATGCGAGGTTGCCGTACGCAGCGATAGATAGGTAAGTGGAGTGGTCACATTGTTCAAATTGCGGCAGAGTTTTTCACTAATAATAGAAACGGCGGCTCCGGTGTCAATAAGTGCGTGTACGGTGACGCCATCTACGGACAGTTCAATTTCGTTAGCAGGAGAAAAATGAGGCCTTGAAATGTTCGACGTAAACGCAGTTCTTGCCTCGCGAACTGCCACTGTTAGTTTTCCTCGCGGGCTGGGCTGAGTCGACGAACCATGGAGGAAAGGGATCGGCGACGTGGGGAGGGCGACCGGCATGAATCGAAGGGGCGGCGACTAGAAGACGAGTCCGGAGGAAGATTAGGCGCATCATGACGCGGAAGTCGAGCAGGCATGTAGCCGGAAGCGCTCCCACTGTCAGGAAAACGGAAGTTGCGACGGCGGCAGAATCCTGCTACGTGGCCCGGGAAACCACAGGTATAGCATATTGGCCGGTTATCAGGTGTGCGCCACGGGTTGACGACAGGGGCTTCAGCGGCCGAGTAAGGAACAGGAACCGGGGGTGAAGGTGGTGGCGGCACATAGAAAGTTCCGCTGGTCCCGTAGGCGTCAGGAGCCGGAGGAACATAAGGCCGGGTGACAACGTTAGCGTACGTCAGTGGTTCAACAACGGGCTGCGGATGAGGGGCAGGTGGCAGCGCCTCAGGAACTTGCGTTTAAAGCACTTGACGATGCGAAGGAGCCAACGATGTCACCTGCTCAGGAGGGCTAGTCGCCAGAGACAGTTGCCGCGCGACTTCCTGGCGGATGAACTGCTTTATTTGCGGCATTAAAGCAGAAATGCCGGCAGCGTCAAAGCTGAAATCCAATGGAGCGAGATCCTCGGTATCCTACTGAGCAGCACAACGTGTTGTGGCACGCTGCTTGCGCAGCTCGTCGTACTGCTGACAGAGCTGAATTACCTCGGCAACCGTCTGGGGACTCCTGGCGACGAGCATCTGGAAGGCGTGGTCATCGACGCCTTTCATGACGTGCTTGATCTTGTCAGCTTCGTCCGTGGATGAGTTGACGCGCCGGCAGAGCGAGAGCACGTCATCAATGTAGCTGGTAAAGCTCTCGTCAGTGCGTTGAACGGGACCACGCAATCGCTGCTCAGCACGAAGGCGGCGAACGGCGGGACGGCCGAAAACTCACAGTCAAAGTGCTTGTGAAAGCGGACCAGGTGGTAAAACTGGATTCATGATTTCTGAACCAGAGGTTTGCCACGCCCGTCAAATAAAAGCCTACATTAGTGAGCTTGTCGCGGTCAGCCCACTTATTATATGCGCTTACGCGGTCGTATTCGGCGAGCCAGTCCTCGACGTCGAGGTCCTCTGCTCCGCTAAATATAGCCGGATCGCGCTGCCGGACGACGCCAGGGCAGACAATGGCCGGGGGTACGGGAGCAGCAGCCTGGGGTGGTCCGGGATCATTCATCGCAGGAGCTCGTGGTAGCGTCCAACTGTGGAGTTCCAGGATGTGGAAGAGAAACCCAGCACCTCCACCAGATGCAATGGGGATGTTTGCCTAGCAGCACTCGATCTGGCGTTTGAACGGTAGACCGAAACAAGTCAAAAGGGCGCTATGGCGAAGCGGGCGAGCAAGCGTTGCTTGTCTTCTTCTTCCTTCACCAGCACCGTGGCCCAGTCCCTTCAGTACACTATATTTATCTTGACTTAGATGACATCTTTGAACATTCAGTGTTATAGCAATGCTTTTCACCAGTGTTAAAGGCTATAAAGTGCGAGCCAGTCTGTGTAAATGACCACTCACTTTTTATCATTTATCAAATGCTACAGACAGAGCACAGCTGACTAAACAAATCACCGCTTACCAAATAACACACTCTTAACCTTACAGAGCAGACCCACACGATTTGAAAAACATGAGTGATCTTACCGCGTGAGGATTTAAAATGTATGACGGCAAATCATCTGGTGCATTGGACATGCGGGCCTTTGCAGTTGTGGCGAAAAGCATTTTCATTCACCCAAGGTCCATGCAAAAAGGGATCTGTGACCATGTCCTCAATTGCCTAGGCAAAAAGCAAAGCAGATAAATAGAGAACTGTACACATCAGCAAAGCATAGATTATAAAATAAGCTACGTTTTTGTGCTTCTGACAAACAACACATGGTAACATCCATGAAAAAATGCCTGCCGATAACACCTAAAATGGCTAAATGCATTCCACCTGATCGCAGAAAATGTATGCACATAAATGAAAATTGATAGCACAGTTGAAGAGATGGCAAGCAGCTCATCAACAAAATAAATACAAAATCCTCCTGTCTGGAAGCTAGAGCCTAAGGAAATGATGCCGGGGCACAACACAGGAGTAAAGGCAGTGAGCCAATAAAGCATTTTCATTCGAGAATCTCAAATTGTTTTACGAAAGTGCAGCTTCCAAATTGAGTAGCAGCACAGACATTACTTACATTATTTGTCTGCCACAGCTGCGGTCAATAGGCATAAATGCTTGGACTGATAGCCAGCATAACCCTCAATACCTGGTATCATCTAGTAGTTCCACAAGATATCACATTTTGCCTGACAAAAAATGGTTTACCAATGCAAGTAGAAGCTGATTGCTTATCAGCGTAATATCGTCAGCTGGCACTTTCACCATAGAGGTAACTAACATGTTGTCAGGCAATGTTTGAACAAGGCTTTGGAAAAACGAAATTCTCACCTTCAGTTCAAGTAGTGCGTCAGGACAAGGGATTGGGTTGCTGGAAGCGTGGTCACTTTCTGTGGGCTTCTCAGATACTTTTTCATCCGAAGCAGCCGCACTTTCTTCGTTGCACTCACAGATCGCATGAATGCTTTCTGAAATAGCATGAGTCAACATTGAAATAAATGGCGGTATACACCTCACATCGTAGTGGCCTCTCCAGATTATGCGGGAATCGAGTGCTCAATATGGAATGGTTATAAATATGATATTATACATATAATATAACAAATACATAATGAATGTAATCAGAATGTGTTTTTGTAATGCTGCTACCACGTATAAACATTACTGTTCAAGTCACAGGATGTGATAAATTTTGTGTTGAGGAGCAAAATTTATGTTACAAAGGTGTGTCCAAATCTTATCCTCTAGGTATAACACTGCGTGGTGGCATGAGCCTAACTAGAACTGATGGTGGGCTAGGCTGCTGCATAAGATTCTCACAAATCATAACTACATGCCTATTACATGCACCCACAGTGCGTACATGTACATCCATGTACCATGCGTATCTTCTACATGCTGACGCCGCTGGCGTCAGCATGTAGAAGAGTGGGTGCAGTATTGTCGAAATCACAAAGCACAGGTTCCGACGTGAGGGCACACTTGAGGGCGTCAAAAGCAGTTTGGCATTCGTCCGACCATACGAGGAGAGCTCCAGAAGGAAGTAGTTGATTAAGTGGCGCCGCAATGGTGGCAAAGTTACGTATGAAGCGCCGGAAATACGAAGCTAGGCCAAGGAGGCTACGCAAGTCTTTGGCGCGTAGAGGCCTGCGGAAGCGCAGGACAGCGGTAATCTTATTGGGGTCAGGTCGAATTCCCTCCTTGCTGACAAGGTGTGCGAGTACTTTAATGGTTTTGCTGGCGAAGTGGCACTTTTTGTATTCAGCTGAAGGACAGCAGCAGAGAGGCATTTCAAGACTTCGTCGAGGCGCTCCAAGTGCTGATGGAAGGCCGATGAAAATATGACGATGTCGTCAAGGTAGCATAAGCAAGATAGTGTACAGATTACACATGTAAAACACGTCTTAGACCTTATCGCACCTGTTTTAGTATACGTTTACAACCTCTGTCTGGTATCTAGGGCATTTCCTGCCAAAATGTAGATCACTAGATATACTGGCACTGTTTAAAAAGGGTAAGGAAACTAAGATATCTAATTACAGACCTATTTCTATTTTCTAACATTTTCAAAAGAAGTGGAGAAAATAATATTTCCGCTTCCTTAGGATTTGTTAGAAAACACGACCTGTGAACTGACTGTCAGTGTACTTTCCGAAGACGACGGTCAACTAAGCTTTCCTTACTAGAACAAAAGAAATTGGCATTAAGAAACTTGGAATTAAATCTGCTCACACCCGGGATTCTAATTGATTTCAGTAAAGCGTTCGACTCTATTAATCACGAACTTTTAATAAAGAAGCTACAGCACTACGGTATTCCTGGCATTACTTTAGATATAGTCAAATCTTATTTGAAGCAGCATTGTCAACTTATTAAAATTAATGGTATCTGCTCCTAGATCAAGCAAGTAAAGGTGGTGTTCCCCAAGGCAACATACTGGGACCCCTTTTTTTCTTCAATGTCTACGTAAATGATCTTGTTCTTGTCGATAGTGGACCAAAATATATAATCTACGCAGCTGGTATTACCGTGCTTTTTCCATCAAACGATAATGCAGGTCTAATTTCAACCGCAAATTCTGTCCTTGCTAAAATACATAGATGGTTACAGGACACTTGTTTACAACACAACATAAAAAAAAATAAGGCTATTTTATTTCAAGCTAAATATAAATCTGTGAACTTAGAGACAGACATTTTAAAAGGCTCTTTAAAGATTGAGCTTGTGCGGTCTGCGCAAACGCTAGGTTTGTTTTTTGACAGCCATATGTCAAGGACTGATCGCATAGACTTCCTTGCAGGAAAACTTGCGCAAGTCGCTGGAACACTGTTCAGTTTAAAACCGCTGCCACGCAATGTCAAACTTCTCTTATACAATGCTCTCTTCTGGAGTCACATACACACTAAACATTTTTAAACCCTTAAGGGTGTTAAGAGGCGTGAGACTGTGTTAATATGTGAACGCCCTTATCGAGCCACGGTCTCGCTGAAGCCTTACGCTGCGATCCTGCATGGCCGCCTTGTTCGGGCGCAGCGGGTAATTTGATCGCACCTGTAGAAGAGCGCCGATCGGCTCGCTCACGGTCACGATTTGTGCGCTGTACCCACAGTGTCACGATTTGTGCGCGACCCAAACAGCGTCCAAAAAAGAAAGGCTTGGCACGAAACGTATTCGCAACTCCCAGCTCACCGCTACAGCTAGAGACCATGCACAACGAAGGGGCAGCAAGCAGGCGGCCACGCGAGCAAGCGAGCCTGTGAGAATAAACGGGAAGTAGCAGCAAATTTTTAATAGTTTGACTGTGTTCGGCGCAACGCGATTTACGTGGTTGCACCCTCCCGAATGAAAAGCGACCGGAAGTGACGCGACGACCCTGTACGGTTGCCTAGACAACGCGGCGCGTGCCATGGTGGGAAGGCGGAAACTGCTTCATCACCTCATTCGCCGCTCTTGCTTTGAGAGATGCATTGTCTCTATTTTGCCTTTGTTCGCGCCTTGCGCTCTGCGAAATTGTTTTAAACGTGGGATTGGTTTTGTGCTCGGTGTAATCAGAGACGTGGTCCGTGCGTTGTGTATTCACCGTGCCCAACCTCAACACGAAGCCTTGTTACGCGCTGGAAGATGGATCAATGGAGGCTGATACGAGGAGTTCGAACGTGCCCGGTGTCGGCGGTCGGTTGTTCAATCAGCATCATGGTCAGCATAGGAAGTTTCAGGCAAGTGCCCGTTTATTCGGGGTTCGTGTATTTGATTATGTTTTAGTGGTGGCTGTGGAAGTATCTCACTATGATTCCATAGCATAATTTACGCTTGAACTTTAAGAAATATGGTGCTCTTGCGAGTTCAGCGTGCCTTGTATAACACGGTCGTTCGCACTTGAATAAAATCTGGTAGACCATTTTTTTATCGCGTAGAAAAAGAAGTGACGGCTGGTTTCGCATTTCGATAGTACCGGTATACCGGCGCGATGTTGGCCCTCCCTAGCGAGGTCACGTACTGCTGCTGCTGCTGCTTGCCGAACACCTTCAGCGTATTTCGGGATAGCTTTCTGTGTGTGTGTGTGTGTGTGTGTGTGTGTGTGTGTGTGTGTGTGTGTGTGTGTGTGTGTGTGTGTGTGTGTGTGTGTATGTGTGTGTGTGTGTGTGTTGTGTGTGTGTGTGTGTGTGTGCTCGCATGTGCGTGCGTGCCTGCCTGCGTGTTTTGCAGTGCTTTGTATGTGTATATGCGTGTGCGCGCGGCGTGCATACGTGTTTTGCAAGCGCATTGCGTGTGCTTGTGCATGCTTGTGCGGCTCGCGCTTTGTGGGCGCGTGCTTGAGTGTTTTTTGAGCGCTTTGTGTGCGGGCGCGCGTCTGTATGCGGGTCTGCGCGTGCGTGCACGTGTTTGCGTATGTGGGTGTCTGCGTGCATGTATGTGTGTGCTTGTTTGTGTTTATAAGTGTGGGTGTGCGTGCCTGCGTGTTAGTGAGTGCCTATATGCGTGCGAGTCCGCTTTGTGTGTGCGCGTGTGTATTGCATACGGTGGGTAGTTTTACACGCAATAAACCTCATCACTATTGGTGCAGCGGCTGTCCCAACCCTGAAAACCAAGTTCGGCTTCGAGCCACTCTGGAAGACTGCAAGAGGAGGCTCCGTTTCTGGGGAGGACCAGTGGGAAAGCGTCAAGTGTAAGTTACCACCTTTTTCGGACCTCTATCCTGATGAATCCACTTCCTTGATTGTTATAGTGAAATGAACGTTTTATAAACAGCATAAATAAATGAATAAGAAATAGGCTAGTGTGTTTCACGAAACCACTCATTTCGATTGCAAATCTTTGGGATTCACATTATCCCACATTTCCTTCGAAATAGACAAATGATTATTGAGGCGGCAACGGCGGGCGAAATGCAAAAACGCCCATTTCCCGTGCATTGAGGGGGCACGTTGTGAAGCCCCTGGTAGTCAAAATTAATCCGGAGCCTCCCACTACCGCGTGCCTCATAATGAACTCTTTGTTTTGGCACGTAAACCTCCACAATTCAAGTAGACAACTGCTAAAATTATGAATAGCTGGTTATTTGGGATGTCCCCCTAATATACCTATTAGTTTCAGGAGCTTTTAACAATTTGAAAATATGAAACATGACGTGCTAAGCTTTAGGCCTCTGTGGGTGGTTTGCATGCTCTTCGAGAATTGTCCACTATAGTCCTATTAAAATTTGTTAAAAATGGAATTTGTAAGGCATGCCCTGGCTCTCGACATGGTGAGCGAGCTGAAGGCCAATAAACGATTGATATTTCAGTTAGTCACATAAAGGTTTTTTTTATGCTTTAGCAGTAGGAGTGTCAAAGTGTAAAAGAAAAGCGTACGCGTGTGAAGTGGCGAAGTGTTGGAAGCGAGTCATGTAGTACAGGTGTATATATATATATATATATATATATGTGTGTGTGTGTGTGTGTGTGTGTATGAGAGAGAGACAGACTTAGCTCCTCGAACAGACAGGACTTCTGTCAAATGACCTGCTGAACAACACATTGCAATGTGGTGAGCGTTGTTTAAATAATGGATTTCAGTCCCCAAAGAGTTGCGACGTTATGCTAACGTATTTCTCTCGCATTTACCACTAAATCTCCACTGAATTTTTTAACTCACTAGTGCGGTTTAGCCAGAATTGGCAAGGAAACACAATAATCAAATTTGATTCACACCAGTTAGTCAAAATATTAGTGCAAGTCAATAGTGTGAACGAGTCCAGATTTGCAATGTGGCACTAAGATGTGTCATGACATTGAACTTATATTAAGAAATCTTGCAGCTACTTTCATAGCTGGTAATAATCATAGAGATCACTATAAGAAATATTAAACTATGCAAGTTACGTTGGCACAGCACTGGCAATTGTGTATGAGCAGGCAAGCATACATGGTGTGTGTATATTTCAATGCAAAGAACTTTACTACAACCTCTGAGGAATAGGGCTCGTATTTTTCTAGTAAGCTGCACCAAGTCCGTACTTTGGTTTTTCTCTTGCAAACCAAAATGAGCTTTATTGCCAGTGATCCTGTCTCTCGTTCTGATAGCCTTTGTTTATCTGGAACTGAAAAATACATTTCTATACAGACAGCAGCAGTCCACAATGCCCAGCCTTTGCGCTCTCCATCAGAAAGCCATCAGGGGCAAACCACTTATGTTTGCCTTCAGACAAGTGGTTGATGTCATGTTCAACGCTGTTGTGAAGACAACATTGTAAGTAGATGTATAGGCGTGTAACGTAATATAATGAGCCATTTTCAATTTAATACAATGAGGCTGTTTTGGTGGCCTTTGGTATATATGTGCATTTGTGCGCTGTTTTTAGATATTGCCGATGGTACAGCGCACGTTGCGGGTATTTTTTTATTTATTTATAAAATACTGAGACCTTGCACAGGTCCAAGCAGGGTGTGTACATAAGCATTTGACTGCTTTTGACTGGTATGACTTTGATCCAATGTATACACTTGCAATTTCATGTTGGCCTTTCGTTGTGAGGATTTTCTTTTGTGCAAGGGTATTCGCAGATTGGAGCATAGCAGCATCATATTCTGTATTGTGCGTTCAGTGCTAATTTCACATCGCCCTTCACCTACCAATTTATTTGTGGGATAGGAATATTTGTTTACCCTCTGCAGTGAGCTTCTTATTTGTTCATAGCATCAAGCTCCTCTACCTTCAATTCTCATATAATTCTGACAGCCTTAAAATTTGAGCTGTTCTTATTGGTTTGAATACAGTATCAAAACCAAAATGCGCCTGATGGCAATCTAGACTACAAGGGAATTCAAGAAACTGCAAGAAACCACCTCTCGTGGTAGTTAAATAACTATTTTCATCAGACCACGTACCTGCTTCTTTTATTGAGCCGTTCATGAAAATCGCAAACACGTTTGATTTAACACAACTTTGCTGCAAATAGCAGGCATATTATTCTCTCTGAACCCAACCTTTCGTATTTTGCATCGTGTAAGTCTGTCTCCTGCTTGTTGTAGGACAAGTCTTAAAAACCGAGCGTTTCATAACTTTGAACGTACACAAAGTATTGGTTGGGGCTAGACAGTTTTCATACCTCTTGAACTTATTGAACATAACTATTACGGTACAAGACAAAAAAAGTTGCATAGGAGCATTTTTCACCTCGATGCAATGCTTTTGGATATTCTCCAGGTGAAAAAATGTAAATTTAGGAGAGAGTAACGTTAAATCAGGGTGGTTGGGGCAGCGAACCAATTTGCAGTCATTGTGTATTATGCATGCAGTGACAACCTAGGTTGAGAAATGGTTGTGGCAGTGCAGTGCAGTAAATAACTCAGCACTTATTTATAATCCTCCAGAGTAAGGGGGAAACATGTAAGATATGTTGTGGGGTAAAGACGGTGGTTTTAAGAGAGACCATGAAATTTCAGGCTCTAGTTAGGCAGCTACAATAATGTCACACCTTGCAACATGTGGGACATAATTAGAAAGCCGAAGACGCGCGCTAGTCCACCCGCCATGCGCCGGCACCTGCTTTTGACGGGCGCCAGCGAAGAGGCAGACGAAGTTACTCCGATCCACGCGCGGGTGCTTGAGCTTTGCGTTTGTTCAGCTGGCGGTCAGACACTCGACGCTCAACGCCTCAATGCTTCAGGTCGCCTGTTCTCCTAGAACGTGACATTCCTGGTGGAGATGCTGGGTGGCCCTCGACCTATGCAACAGACCCCTCCTAGCAGCAAGAACGTCAGCGCCATACCGGAGCTTACACCAGTGCACCGTGCCAGCCGGAGAATTCGGGGACTGGCTCCTGCGATTGTGCCGTCAACCAGGAGCATTATGGCTGCAGTGGAAGGTACGGTGACATTACCAACTCATTTAACGTTGCAGAGCCCGCGAGTGCAACCTTCCTTCCACGGCGACCTTTATGAAGACGTGGAAGACTGGCTGGACACTTTGAACGAGTAGCAGATTGCAACGAGTGGGACGACCGAGCGAAATTAAAGAATGCGTATTTCAGCCTCGAGGACGGTGCTCGCACCTGGTTCCAGAACCGCGAAGAGGCCCTGACATCATGGCGTGAGTTACGTCGGCGCCTCTTGGACACGTACTCGAGCCCCGATCGCCGAGAGCGAGCAGAACGGGCCCTCCAATCGCGTGCTCAGAAGCCCAATGAAAGTGTTCTGATGTACGTTGAAGACATGACACGTCTCTTCAGGCGAGCCGACCCTAGCATGCCGGGAGTCAAGAAGCTCCGTCAATTGATGCGGGGTGTCAAAGAACAGCTCTTCGGTGGGCTTGTTCGTAACCCGCCGAGGACGGTTACCGAGTTCCTCGCAGAAGCCGTTGCTATGGAAAAGGCGCTGCAGCAGCGGTCGAACCAGTATGACCGGCAAGTGAATGCTGCTTCGACAACCATCGGTCTGGAAGCCTTCGCGACTGACATTGAAGTGCTCCGCGAGCTGATACGATCGGTAGTCCGCGACGAGCTGCAACAGCTGCACCGGGCGCAGCAGCCTGCGGTCAACTGCATCGCTGACATCGTGCGTGACGAAGTGCAGCATGCACTCGGGGTACCTCAACCTCGCCCGGAAAGAACACCCCAGGCGAGTGAATTTCGGTGCACGACATACGCTGACGCGTTGAAGCGCAGTCACCCTACATCGGCAACATCCCCACCCGCGGCGAGCGATTTCCAGCGTGTGACGTATGGAGACACATTGAGCCGCTCCATCCCTGCATCAGCTCCGCTAGGTCCCGCTGCGCTCCACTCGGCAGAGGCGGTATCTTACTTTCCCGACAACCGCCCTGTCACAAGTAAATCAGACATTTGGCGCACGCCCGACCGACTCCCCGCTTTGTTATCATTTTGGTGTGGCGGGTCACGTATACCGAGAGTGCCACTACCGCCAACTTGGACTGCAGGGTTACGCTGCCAATTCACCTCGACCCCGGTTCGGACAGAGGCCGCCCGAAATTGAAGCGTTCATCGCCCAGCAGCGCGCGCCTCAGTCACCAAGACGCCAGTCGCGATCGCCATCACCGTGGCGATTCTATCCAAGTCGCGAAGGTACGTCGAGGATGACACAGGGACGGTCTCCGAGCCCTCGCCTGGAAAACTGACGTCAGCGACCTTCCGAGGCGAGGCCGCTGATGCGCGACGTGCTGAAGACCTCCAAGCGACGCGACCTCGACCCGACGGAGATTCGACGACGCCTGTACCCAGAGATTTGGACCTCCAAGCGACGCGACCGCGACCTGGCGGAGATTTGACGACGCCTGTACCTCAGCCTGCAGACAAGTTCGCGATGAACATACCTGTGCTCGTCGACGGGAGAAATGTCAGTGCGCTCGTAGACGCCGGCTACTCAATTATTAGCGGAAAATTGGCGAGCCTTCTCAAAGAAGGTTATTATGCCTTGGACTGGGACGCAAAGTTCGTACAGCCGGCGGATACGTTATCGCACCGCTTGGCGTGAGCACCGCTAGGATACGAATCCGAAATTGCACGTTTCTCGCTAGCTGCATTGTCCTGCGTGAATGTTCCCGTGATTTAATTCTTGGAATGGATTTTCTCCTGGAATATGGTGCCATCATCGACCTCAGAAAGCGTTACATCACTGGCGGCAGGTGATGCCTGCCGCCATAGAGCCGGACTTCGCGTTTCCGACGACAGCGTAACTATACCGCCTCGTTCCAGCGTTATGGTTTAGGTGATATCTGAAGGGGCGTGTTACGGTCAAGTCCTAGCAGAAGGAAACATGTCCCTTTTGCTGAACCTCGGAATCTGCGCGGCTCGAGGCGTCATTGACCTTCGAGATGGTCGGGCTGAAATATTGCTCACAAATTTTACCAATGAGCATCGACACCTTTTTCGCGGCACTGCCATCGCCTACGCTGAAGCCTTGGAGGACGTGATTGAGTGTTTCGCTTCTGAAGAAACCGACGCCTATGAAGCCTCGCTCACAGGCATTGACATCAATAACGAGCTGCTGCAGGAGAAAAAGAAGGCACTGCGACAACTATTATCGGAATTCAAGGCATGCTTTGCGTCTTCCTCTTAAGTTAGTCAAACGCCAATCGCGCAACACAGAATAACCACCTACGACGATGCGCGTCCTATCCACCAGCAGCTGTATCGTGTCTCGCAAAAAGAACACGAGGCAATCAAAGCACAAGTAAAGGAAATGATTGACGATGGCGTCATCCAGCCTTTAAGCAGTCCATGGTCTTCACCGGTCGTACTCGTCAAGAAGAAGGATGGCACGCTTCGCTTTTGTGTTGATTACCGAAAGCTCAACAACGTCACAAAAAAAGACGTTTACCCGTTGCCCCGCATCGATGATTCTCTGGACCGGCTATGACGAGCGAAGTACTTTTCATCTCTTGATTTAAAAAGCGGCTATTGGCAGATTGAGGTCAACGAGCGGGACCGTGAAAAAACTGCCTTTGTCACTCCGGACGGTCTTTACGAGTTCCGGGTGCTTCCGTTCGGTCTTTGCTCTGCTCCAGCAACTTTCCAACGGATGATGGACACTGTGCTGGCCGACCAGAAGTGGCAAAGCTACCTCGTCTATCTAGATGATGTCGTCGTTTTTTCAGCCAGTTTTTCTGAGCATCTTATCCGACTACGTCAGGTACTCGAGGCAATCCGATCGGCTAACCTTACACTAAAGCCTCAGAAATGCCACTTCGGCTACCAAGAGCTGAAGTTTCTCGTTCATGTCGTCAGCGCGAATGGCGTCCGTCCTGATCCCGACAAAACTGCTGCTGTGGCCGCTTTTCCAACCCCTACCGATAAGAAAAGTGTCCGGCGCTTCCTGGGTCTGTGTGCGTACTATCGGCGCTTTATCAGTGATTTTTCAAAGATTGCTGAACCGCTTACCCGTCTCACAAGAATTGATAAGCCGTTCACTTGGAGCGCTCACCAAGAAGCCGCTTTCACCGAGCTACGACACCGCTTGGCTTCACCGCCCGTTCTTGGACACTTTGATGAACAGGCCGAGACTGAAATTCATACCGACGCCAGTAACATTGGCTTGGGTGCGGTACTCGTACAACGGCAGGAGGGCGTTGAAAGAGTTATTGCTTTCGCAAGTCGCACTCTATGCGCCCGGAGTCCAACTACACAACTACGGAGAAAGAGTGCCTTGCAGTCATATGGGCTCTTGCAATGTTTCGGCCTTACCTTTACGGCCGCCCATTCAAGGTCGTGACAGATCACCACTCGTTGTGCTGGCTGGCAAACTTGAGGGATCATTCTGGACGACTGGCACGGGGGAGCCTACGCCTGCAGGAATACGATGTGACTATCGCATACAAGTCCGGGCGCACGCACGAAGACGCCGACACGTTGTCGCGCGCGCCTGTCGAATCTCCTGATAAGGACATTGAGGACGACAGCGCTTTCCTTGGGGCTGTAAGTGTGACAGATTTGTCCCAACTGCAGCGCGCAGATGAGGAATTACGGCCAATTATCGAACATCTAGAAGGCCGCAACGCCACTCTGCCCCGACAATTAGCTCGCGGACTGTCGTCCTTTTGTTTACGACAGGGCGTACTGTACAAGAACTCCGCTGCCAGCCACAAAACCTACCTTTTGGTCGTGCCAGCAGAGCTGTGTGCCGAAATTCTGTTCGCCTGCCACGATGAACCTCCGTCTGGCCACCTAGGCTACACTAGAACCCTTGCTAGAGTGCGCAAATTGTACTATTGGCAGAAACTCGCCACTTGCGTTAAACGGTATGTCCAAGCCTGTCGTGAGTGCCAGCGCCGGAAGTCGCCAGCTGAGAAGCCTGCGGTATTACTGAAACCCATTGACCCACCTCGAAGACCTTTTGACCAAGTCGGCATGGATCTCTTGGGCCCGTTTCCTCGGTCATCTTCGGGAAACAAGTTTATAATCATCGCCACAGATTATTTGACGCGCTATGCTGAAGCAAAGGCTCTGCCTCGAGGCACTGCTTCCGAGTTTGCGGAATCTTTTGTAAACAGCATTGTACTACATCATGGCGCCCCATCGTGCGTCATTACCGACCGAGGAACGGCATTTACGGCACGGCTCATTGAAGACGTTTTCCTATTAAGTTACACGACGCATCGACAGACGACTGCCTATCACCCGCAGACAAATGGCCTGACCGAAAGGATCAACAAAACTATGACTGACATGCTCTCTATGTACGTAGACGTTCAGCACAAAACGTGGGATGAAGTACTTCCCTACGTAATGTTTGCGTACAACACCGCGACGCAAGAGACCACCCGCTTCACGCCGTTCTACCTTGTTTACGGTCGTGAAGTTCAGACCATGCTTGAAGCAATGTTTCCATGCGACACCTTTGATGGTCTTGACCAAGACACCGAGCTCTTCCTGTAGCGCGCCGAGAAAGCACGCCAACTGGCTCGCACGAACATCAAGAAACAGCAGCGCATAGACAAACGCCACTACAACCTCCGCCATCGCCAAGTTGAGTACCAACCAGGCGATCGGGTTCTGGTCTGGACAACTGTCTGCTGCAAAGGCCTATCCGAGAAACTTCTCAGCCGGTACTTCGGACCTTATAAAGTGCTGCGGCGAGTGAGTGACGTCAACTACGAGGTTCTTCCTGACGGCAGCCAACCAACACGACGTCGAAAGACACTACCCGAGATTGTGCACGTTGTGCGGCTGAAACCGTACCGCACTCCATAACCACCATAGTTTGTGGACCATGCCATTCCTGTTGTTTTATTTATTTTTGTCGTGGACAATCATTGCCTCAGTGACATTGTCCTGCGTTCTATGACTGCGCGTCAGCAAGCGTTCGTGTGTGCATATGTCTTCCACGCGTGTACTTCTACGTTCGCCCTGTAGTGTGTGTGCTTCTTTTAGCATCGAGATGCTCTTCCGAGGAGGGAGAATAATGTCACACCTTGCAACATGTCAGACATGTTGCAAGGTGTGACAATATTGTGCTGCCTAACTGCAATACAAGGACTGCGTAAATAGTGGGAGGCCAACATTAACTATAGTAGGAAGGACGTCACTGTTTAGAGAATGAAGTAGAAATTGGAAGCACGAGGAAAGATTGTAAGTTTAAAGAAGGTTCTTGTCTGCGTATTGCCAAGCTAACACATTGGAACACGGGAGGTGTGCTCTGAGGAAAATAGTTGACAGAACGTGCTATGTTTTCCAGGGAAATGTGCCGAAACACTGATTCTCACTCAGTCAGTAAGGGAATACACAATAATAAATAAACAAACGTAAGTATACAGAAAGGACGTTAGAGACGGCAGTGGAGAGTTGATTGTTGGGCTGGATATAAGGATCAGGGCAGGTGTGAACGTAGGTAGGAGTTTCTTTATTTTCATCTGTTGTGCACTCTTTCTCTACAGTAGTGCACTTCGTCTCCGTGTATATAAACGTTGGGTTAGAAACAACTATTTTGCCATATACCATGAGCATAGCAGTCTTATTGTGTCTTGTCCCATGAAGTCTTCTGCTGCAGTGCTTCTGAAGTGTAACGCAAACATATATTGCAGATTTATGTCAGTTTTATAGTGAGGGCACATCCATGCTCCTGGAGAAAGACCCACTGTTGAGAGATGTCGTTGGTAGTGTCTTTATATTTTATGCTCTTATTTTTTCAAGGGGGAAGGCTACTGTAAATTAATTTATTTTTGCTGCTACGTCTGCCATATTGTATTCCCAACGACTTAGTGGTCTAGTAATCGCGGTAATTGCGATTTCTAAATTTGAAAACTAGAAATTTCCGCTACCTTTCATTAGTTATTCCCAGTTACCTCAGTTGTGTTTTGTGTTCGGTCATGATAATTAGGATTGTTGTCTTCAGAAGCTTGTTGCCTTATAATTTCCCGCAGTGTTCAGGATCATAATGAATTGTACGGGGTCAACTCTCATGATTTTGTTGTTATTTTGCTAATGCAGGAAGCAAGATTCCAGCGTAACCATGCGCTGCACGCTCAGACAATGGAGTCCCTGTTCCTCGTGGTTAACCGTGAAGAGTATTCTCGCTTTGATGAAAACTAAAGTTGATTTGTTGCATAAAACATGTGTATACGTTTGAGCTGCAAACATTTTTTCTTATTTCGAATTAACTAATACACTGTGGGAAATATATTGATGCTGCTTGATAGCATCATTTCTTGCTGGAGAATATTAAGCGTGATGTTTAATTTTTACTTATTGATGACTGGCGATTGCATGACTGACTGTTTTTGAAAAGTGTGAACTCCCACATTTGAAACCTCATTCAATAACCAGAGTACTGTATAGCTGATTTAATAAACATTTGCTCATTTAGTGCGTACTCAGGTGCTACAAGCCCCAATCTTGCATTATTGCGCCGAGTGTAAATAATTTAAAAATTGGCAATGTATTTTAGCTCACATCATCCACGTGATGTGGCCAGCAGAGTACATAATGAACAGTTGTTTGTTTTATAGGGTCCCCATTGATACTGCTTTTTGCAACTAAACAGTATAGTAAATGTGGGATATTCCGGCTTTTCTGCAGTAGAAAATGAGCGCATTTTCAAGCGACAGATTTTTAGCCGACCATGCAGTGCCTTCACATTACAAATGTTTAAAGAAACCAGAATTGTTATTGAAAAATCTGCTACACAACACTTTTAGCCTAGAGAACTCTCCCTATTGACATAAGAAAAAAATTATTTACGGGCAAGAGATATTTTATATCATTTTCGTGCTGAAGTAATCCTGTTGAGCAAAAATTCATAATAATTATCTTAGCTCAAACCTTATTTAAAGCAAGTTCATGTGTGGAAAATATTGTTTCAGTTAGTCAAAAATGTTGGCCAGTCAAGCTTTACATCGAATTTCTAAATGAACTTTCAGAATGCTTTGCCATGACATTGGTGTACAAAATAACAGGTGTTTCGTGTCATGTGCTTGTGTCTGAATTTCATGTACTTTTCTAATTGACCTTTGCCATATACCATTTTTTTCAAGGCCATCAAAACATGAATTTGTACTTGCAATTTAATGCTAAAATGTATTCCTTTAAGTAGCACAATACACTTCAAGTCAAACTCGGGCTCTTTCAGTGTTACCATAAAGTTTCTTATATAAGGACATATTTAATCAGTTCTTGTAGATTAAAAACATACTTTTGTGGCAAATGTAAGTTTTGTACTTACAAAGGGGTTTGTTGATTATTGCGCATATTTAGGTTATTGTCGTTTATGTATATTGGGTACTCTGTATTCTAGCATGGAATAAATATATTGATATTTCTTTCAAAATACAGTATCATATGTCTTGGCAGTCTTTATTACACACTATACCGATCTAGAAATCGTAATAACCATTGCTGTAGATATACATGCTCAGAAGTATAGAATTTAGACTAGGTTGCATTTTTGCAGTAAAGACGGGTTTGACCCTGAATTAAAAATATTTATTAAGATCCACACGTATAAATGTTGTGTATGCCCATCGCAGCTTCAAGTTCGGCGATCAGATGCTGTGTTTGGTAGCTGAACTTGAACACACATGAGAGTTACGCGTGGATCGCTCTAAATAGTCGTAATTCAAGGCGTCTACAGCCGATCCAGCCTTCCATGCAATGCAGAAATCAAAGGGTGTACACCCTTCCAACTCCCATGAATATGGGTGTTAACGTGGACTAGCACCCTTACACCCTAAGTTTATTTTTGCTCGACACCCTTCCTCTAGAGTGCTGCAATAGCACCCCCATTTTAGGGTGTAGGTAACAGCACTCTTAGGGTGTCCGTCTGGTGACAAACTGATTTACACCCTTAAGGGTGTTAAAATGTTTAGTGTGTACGCCACTGCTGTCTGGTGTGTAGTACGATGTCTGCTACCAATATTAATCAATAATTGCTGCTTCAGAGAAAAGTAATTCGTACTATCTGTAATGTCCGATTAGATGCTCATACTGAACCTCTCTTCAAAAAGTTAAAATTACACTGCACTCTGTGTTAGACTTCAGGCTGTCGTTAGCCTATCGTAAAGACGAGAAGCAAAACCTGTCATGCATTACGTTCTTAACGTAGGTAACTAGAGAGAGAGACGTTTATTAAATAATAAAAAATAGAAAATTGTAGGTAACTAGAATGGAGAACATAATACAGCCCACGGTCACCTGAGCAGTGCCATAAGCCTCATCCTCAAATTAACTATGTATTTCAAATGTTACATCATTGCTTACTGCGCTTGTTAAGCACACTTATGCACAACATCGATGTCACTTCCTGTCGTGTTTCGCGTTTGTATGAGTTCTCCAGCGATATTTCAACATGACTGAATTTGTTGCTTCATTTTATTGCGATAGCAATTATGTGGACACTTCAAGCGAATTTCTGCCGTCGCCGTGAGGTTTCGTACCCAACGGCGATAAAACCGTCACTGCGCGCCGTGTGCTGTGTGTGGGAGTTCAAGCGTGTGAGGGTGAGCCGGCAACCGCAGCTTAATCTCGCGTACGCGAGCGAAGAAATGGCCGGAAGCGCCCGGTCTTCATTTGCTCTCGGGGCACGGGGAGATGGCGACGGAGACGGTGACGGTGGTCGGGGGGGCGGGTGCGTTCTCCTCTTGCGGCTGCATGACGGAGCTGCAGCGCGAGCAGCGTATCTTGAAAGCGATCTGCTTTAAATCGCCGAAGTGTGCGCCCCCTGAGCCTCATCTTCAAAACGATCGGCGATGGGCCCAAAGTGCCGCGCCGAGTGCCGGAGGCGTCGTATACATGTGCTGTGATTTCGACGTTGGCGTGGAACTGAGACGAAAGGCAGCGCGAAGGTCAATTCGAGAGTTTTGACGAGTGCCCGTGGGCATCGAGTGAGAATTGTCCATGTTTTCCTGTGCGCGCGTGACACCGTGCTTCTTTATTTAGTTAGTAAGCCAATATTTACAACTTTATACGGCCGATAAAACTACCATCCTTACTTCGTCTAGCTGTCTACCAAATTGCAATTGTAATTCATGCTTCGCCTTTCGGGTGAAACTCCCAACTTTTTTTTCACTGCTTTTGTTGCTTATGTGTAAACTGCGGACTTCATGGCTTTTATGGTTTATAGTGTTTCCTTATATTGCATTTATTTTTGCTGGCACCATCTAAGTCAACATTGTATGTTATTGTATGTTATTCTACTGTACCATTGTAAGTCAACATTCTATGTAGTCAACATTCTATGTAGTCAACATCTTTATGTAGTATGTATGTAGTCATTCTATGTCAACATTGTATGTAGTCAACATGTTTGCAATCATGAATAAGTTCCTGTGCCTGCCGCTGCTACCCTCAGACTGGGTTTTAAGGCCCCACAAATTGCTGTGTGCAACTTTTTACTTAAACCCCCATCAATTGTATGTTTATGGAAATAAAACAATTCAACAGTCAACCAAAGCTTTTTTATGCGGACCCTTCCGTTTATTGTTCATTTTCTGCTGTTGCTGCTGCAGGGCTGCTTCTCCTGCTGATGCAAGGCTGCTACTACTGCTGCTAGGCGTTCCTGCCTGCAGCTGCTGCGGCGTCGGCGGCTGTCTTGGCTGCAGCTTCTGCGGCATCGGCTGCTGTCTTGTCTGCTGCTGCTTTTGCGTCGGCGGCTGTCTTGGCAGCAGCCTCGGCGGGGGTTTCTCTCTTACCTATAAAACGGTTACACGTGAAATGACGTAGAACATACATCTGTCTGCGTACACCTCTCCTCGCCACACGTGTCGACAAACGCAAATCGAACATCGACCTCGTGCACGTGACATTACTGCGTCAACGTCTCAGAGTGCGCAGTTGCATGAAATTCTGTCGGCATTCCGGCATTGCGTGTGAGAGGTGTAGCACAACAGTCACTCATAACTGCCTAAAAGCACGCTTATGCGGCTTCAAAACGTTGCTCTCTGTGCTGAACTATGAAGCGTTATCTTACGAAACATTTTATCGTGCAGTCATGAGTTACGCTAGAAATGTACTGCTGATACGCGATAGTCTCGAGTATTCGGCTGCCTTCTTTTAGAACGAGGCGATGTTTCTCCAGCACTCGGCACCACAGCAGTGTGAATTTGGCCGCGTTCTGATGCCTACGAAGGATGCCAGTAATTTAAACGCGGCAAGTTGCGAGATTGCGGCAGACGCGAATAAAAGCAAATGGATCATACGCGAAACAATGTTACTCTTTCTCGCTTTGTTTCGTTTTTTTTTTCTTTTTCATCTATATACCATTGGAATTGCCTGCGAATTGACTGCTTACAGATTATTTGCTCAAGGCTATTATGACATTCTGTTCTCAGTACAGTGTTGAACGGAAACCAGTATGGTGAAGAAAGAACAAAATTGAACTAAAACATGTTCTCGCAAAATAAACTAAAATATAATCTCAATTGCACCCTTGTTCACAATGCTAAACGTGTCGCTGTTAACAAAGGGCCCGTATGTGCCCCACAACGTCGAATCAATATTATATGTTATATTTATTTGTTATGGTATTCATTTCCATTTGAATGCCAACTAGCATAACAGCACCGTTGAATTTCAGTTCCTCACTGGCAATCAGTTATTTATGCTCTCTATTCTACACCGGGTATTTCGACATACTATTGATTACAGCAACGCAAGAAATGGTTCACATAAACACAAAGTTCATTTCTGTATCAAACGGAACTGTTAGTAGTTCATAAATGCGCGGATGTCTAAATTTAACTGCTCGAGCGTTTTCTTTTCTTTCCTTTTTTTTTTGTCTTGTCACCGCACCATGGAAATGCGGTCGCCGTGACCTGGTTGGAAGTTGCGACCTAGAGCTCAGCATCGGAGCGCCATACCCACTGGGCTTCCACAGAGGGTTCTGCCTCCCGTCGAAACAGAGCAAACAAAAGCCGTGACGTCGTATTTACCACGGGCTCCTTCCGTCCTAGGTGCTGCTGCTGCGCGGCCGGCGGCTGTCTTGGCTGCTGCTTCTGCGGCATCGGCTGCTGTCTTGTCTGCGGCTGCTTTTGCGTCGGCGGCTGTCTTGGCAGCAGCCTCGGCGGGGGTTTCTCTCTTACCTATAAAACGGTTACACATCAAATGACGTAGAACATACATCTGTCTGCGTACTCCTCTCCTCGCCACACGTCTCGACAAACGCCAATAGAACATCGACCTCGTGCACGTGACATTACTGCGTCAACGTCTCAGAGTGTGCAGTTGCATGAAATTCTGTCGGCATTCCGGCATTGCGTGTGAGAGGTGTAGCACAACAGTCACTCATAACTGCCTAAAAGCACGCTTATGCGGCTTCAAAACGTTGCTCTCTGTGCTGAACTATGAAGCGTTATCTTACGAAACATTTTATCGTGCAGTCATGAGTTACACTAGAAATGTACTGCTGATACGCGATAGTCTCGAGTATTCGGCTGCCTTCTTTTAGAACGAGGCGATGTTGCTCCAGCACTCGGCACCACAGCAGTGTGAATTTGGCCGCGTTCTGATGCCTACGAAGGATGCCAGTAATTTAAACGCGGCAAGTTGCGAGATTGCGGCAGACGCGAATAAAAGCAAATGGGTCATACGCGAAACACTATTACTCTTTCTTGCCTTGTTTCGCTGATTTTTTTTATTCTTCATCTACATACCATCAGATATGCTAATGCCTCCAAATAGACTGCTTACAGATCATTTGCTCAAGGCTATTATGACATTCTATTCTCAGTACAGTGTTGAACGGAAACCAGTATGGTGAAGAAAGAACAAAATTGAACTAAAACATGTTCTCGCAAAATAAACTAAAATATATTCTCAATTGCACCCTTGTTCACAATGCTAAACGTGTCGCTGTTAACAAAGGGCCCGTATGTGCCCCACAACGTCGAATCAATATTAGATGTTATATTTATTTGTTATGGTATTCATTTCCATTTGAATGCCAACTAGCGTAACAGCACCGTTGAATTTCAGTTCCTCACTGGCAATCAGTTATTTATCCTCTCTATTCTACACCGGGTATTTCGACATACTATTGATTACAGCAACGCAAGAAATGGTTCACATAAACAGAAAGTTCATTTCTGTATCAAACGGAACTGTTAGTAGTTCATAAATGCGCGGATGTCTAAATTTAACTGCTCGAGCGTTTTCTTTTCTTTCCTTTTTTTTTTTTTGTCTTGTCACCGCACCATGGAAATGCGGTCGCCGTGACCTGGTTGGAAGTTGCGACCTAGAGCTCAGCATCGGAGCGCCATACCCACTGGGCTTCCACAGAGGGTTCTGCCTCCCGTCGAAACAGAGCAAACAAAAGCCGTGACGTCGTATTTACCACGGGCTCCTTCCGTCCTAGGTGCTGCTGCTGCGCGGCCGGCGGCTGTCTTGGCTGCTGCTTCTGCGGCATCGGCTGCTGTCTTGTCTGCGGCTGCTTTTGCGTCGGCGGCTGTCTTGGCAGCAGCCTCGGCGGGGGTTTCTCTCTTACCTATAAAACGGTTACACGTCAAATGACGTAGAACATACATCTGTCTGCGTACTCCCCTCCTCGCCACACGTCTCGACAAACGCCAATAGAACATCGACCTCGTGCGCGTGACATTACTGCGTCAACGTCTCAGAGTGCGCAGTTGCATGAAATTCTGTCGGCATTCCGGCATTGCGTGTGAGAGGTGTAGCACAACAGTCACTCATAACTGCCTAAAAGCACGCTTATGCGGCTTCAAAACGTTGCTCTCTGTGCTGAACTATAAAGCGTTATCTTACGAAACATTTTATCGTGCAGTCACGAGTTACGCTAGAAATGTACTGCTGATACGCGATAGTCTCGAGTATTGGGATGCCCTCTTTTAGAACGACGCGATGTTGCTCCAGCACTCGGCACCACAGCAGTGTAAATGAATTTGGCCGCGTTCTGATGCCTACGCAGGATGCCAGTAATTTAAACGCAGCAAGTTGCGAGAGTGCGGCAGACGCGAATAAAAGCAACTGGGTCATACGCGAAACACTGTTACTCTTTCTTGCCTTGTTTCGCTGATTTTTTTATTCTTCATCTACATACCATCAGATATGCTAATGCCTCCAAATAGACTGCTTACAGATCATTTATTCAAGGCTATTATGACATTCTATTCTCAGTACAGTGTTGAACGGAAACCAGTAAGGTGAAGAAAGAACAAAATTGAACTAAAACATGCTCTCGCAAAATAAACTAAAATATAATCTCAATTGCACCCTTGTTCACAATGCTAAACGTCTCGCTGTTAACAAAGGGCCCGTATGGGCCCCACAACGTTGAATCAATATTGACACAAGGTGCCTTCAAATCTCGCGCGCCAGCCGTCTCCCGCGCCCGTCTATGTGTTGCTACGTACGAAAGATAGCAGCAGCGAAGCGGCCAACACGTGCGCACAAGGCACGTGCGATCGGAGCAAGAGATCATCAGGCGGGGCACGAAGAAGAAGAAGACGCGTGGAACGCTTGTGAGACGACCGTGTACGTTGGAGCGAGACTCTTGCTTAACTGTTTGTCGGGCACAAGTTCGCCCAACGTAAATCAATTAAACCAACTTTAACCAACTGTGTGTTACAATTCTGGTGGAGGTGCGGGGTATGATTTCAAGCCCTTCTCGACTTAGAGAAAGCAGCCCGGACGCACGGCGACTCGGACCCAACGAACTGACTCCTGTTCACCAACGCAGCAGTCGTCGCCTACGTGGTGAGCCCCCCGAGTTTTTCCCTTTGCCGGATTCTCTCGGAGCGTCAACATCTGTTAACAGAAACGCTACCGAGATGACTACTCAGGCCGCGCCAACTCACATCGTAGTGAATCCGCCGATGACGCCTGAGCGTTTCCATGGCGACACATTTGAAGACGCAGAGGACTGGCTGGAACGCTTTGAGCGCGTCGCGGAGTTCAACGAATGGAACGAACAGCGCAAGCTGCGAAACGCTTACTTCGCGTTAGAGGACAGCGCAAGAACGTGGTTCGAAAACCACGAAGCGACATTTGTGTCGTGGGATGCTTTCCGACGGGAGTTGCTTGCCACTTTCCCGAGTACGGACCGCAGGGAGAGGGCCGAAGCTGCCCTACAAGCAAGAAACCAGCGAAACAATGAAAGCGTCGCCATGTATGTAGAAGACATGTCCCACCTATTCCGCCGAGATGATCCCAACATGAGCGAGGACAAGAAGCTTCGCCATCTAATGCGGGGCGTAAAACAGGAACTATTCGCAGGGTTGGTTCGTAGCCCACCGCGCACGGTCGCTGAGTTTCGTTCGGAGGCGACAACAATGGAAAGAACGTTGCTTCAGCGATCAAGGATCTACAACCGGGAAATGAACGTCACCTCTGTAGACGCAGTTCCAGCAGTCTTCGGAAGCAGCGTGGAAGTCATACGGGAGCTCGTACGATCTGTAGTGCGAGAAGAGCTTCAGAGGCTACGACTTGACCAGAACGCTCCAACGCCCTCTTCACTGGCAGACGTGGTTCTAGAAGAGGTCAGACAGGTGATCCGGGAACCACAGCTCAGTGCACACCCCCAAGCGCCATTACTGCGCCAGCCGAGCCTCTCATATGCCGATGTACTGCGGCAAACTCCCGGACGTGCTCATGTCGCAGCCACTGCATCTATTAACAACGCGATGCCTCGAAATACGCTGTCGCCACCCGAGAGAAGATTTAGGAAGGCCGATGTATGGCGCACTCCCGAGCGAATACCTCTTTGCTACCACTGTGGTGAAGCTGGCCACCTCTACCGAATGTGCCCCTACCGCCAGGCAGGACTCCGTGGTTTTCCGGTAAACGCACCTTGCCCTCGAAATGGTGAGCGTCCATTCGAAATCGAAGAATACCTGTCGACTCGTCAAAGCTTCCCATACAGCTCTCAGCAACACCAACCTCGATCAACAGCACCGTTGAGGTATCGTTCACCGAGCCCCCGTCCGTCATCAAGCTCCCCAAGACGCCATTCGCAAAGCCCGCGTCGGGAAAACTAGACTCAGCGACCTGGGGAGGTAAGGCCGCTGCCGGTGCGAAAACAGAAGAACCTCCATCGACGACTCCGAACGACGACAAGGGACTCAGAAACCAGTGCCGTAATAGCGACGTCGCTTCTGATTTACGTGTGTTTGTTGACGGTTACGAAGTGAATGCGTTAGTGGACACAGGTGCAGATTACTCGGTAATAAGTAGTGAGCTTACCAGGAAACTGAAGAAAGTGCTGACTCCTTGGAAAGGGCCACAAGTACGCACTGCGGGAGGACACCTCATCGACCCGACGGGCAAGTGCACGGCTAGAATAGGAATACGAGGCTTCACTTACGTCGCTAGCTTTATTGTGCTTCCCGAGTGCTCAAGGGACTTGATTATTGGCATGGACTTCTTCCAGGCTAACGGTGCCGTAATCGACTTGCGGGAATCACGTGTTTCCTTTTCAACGAGGCACGCTCTCGCAACATTTGACACTGAAGAAAAATTCGATGCCCTCTGCATTGCTGACGACGACGTGATGATTCCTCCGAGATCCAGCGTAGCTGTTGCAGTAAGGAGCAACGAGTTCAGTGACTACGAAGGGATTGCAGACAGCAACACCAGGCTCTTGCTCGAAAAAGGGATCTGCATGGCAAGAGGCCTTGTTCAGCTACGTGGCGGATATACCAATGTTTTCCTCACTAATTTTGGAAATGCGGTGCAACATGTCGCGAAGGGAACCGTTATTGCAAGCCTTAATAACTTCGTCGAAGTTACGGACCTAAGCATTCCCGAGATTGCACTATCGAATTCCCAAGATGTGGATTCTGTCCTTGCATCAATCGACATTGAACCAGGTCTACTGCCCGGACAGAAGGAGCAAATAGAGAACCTCATAAGAGAATTCGCCGAATGCTTTTCAACTTCATCCAAGGTCCGACGTACATCTATCGCCAAACATCGGATAATTGTCGATGAATCAGTGAGGCCTATTTGCCAGCATCCCTACCGAGTGTCGCCAAAAGAGAGAGAAGCCATCGGAAGACAAGTTAAGGAAATGCTTAAAGACGACGTAATTCAGCCGTCGGCAAGTCCGTGGGCGTCGCCTGTGGTACTTGTAAAAAAAAAGGACCAGACCTTGCGCTTCTGCATCGATTACCGGAAGCTGAACGCCGTCACAAAGCGGGATGTTTACCCACTTCCAAGAATTGATGACACTCTAGATAGACTACGAGATGCAAAATTCTTTTCCTGCCTGGACCTCAAAAATGGGTACTGGCAGATAGAAGTGGACGAACGAGATCGCGAAAAGACCGCATTTGTGACGCCAGACGGACTATACGAGTTCAAAGTACTTCCGTTTGGTCTTTGTTCGGCACCCGCAACATTTCAGCGGATGATGGACACTGTGCTCACCGGTCTGAAATGGCAAACCTGTCTCGTTTATCTTGATGATGTCGTGGTTTTTTCCGCTACCTTCGAGCAGCATGTAGAACGACTGCGGGCTGTGATGAAAGCTATTAGATCAGCAGGTTTGACGATAAAACCGCAGAAATGCCATTTCGGCTTTCACGAGCTCCTTTTCCTTGGCCATATCGTCAGTTCAAAAGGCATTCGCCCAGACCCTGAGAAGACTGCGGCTGTTGAAAAATTTCCGAAACCAACCGACAAAAAGGCCGTTAGGCGATTCTTAGGACTCTGCGCCTACTACAGACGCTTCGTGAAAAATTTTTCAAGGATTGCCGAACCGCTAACGCGGCTAACAAAAGACGACATGCCTTTCGTCTGGTCAAGTGAACAGGAAGATGCCTTCAATGAACTACGAACGCGTCTTCAGAATCATCCAATTCTTGCGCATTTTGACCAGGAAGCCGAGACTGATATCCACACAGACGCAAGCAATTTAGGCCTCGGGGCCGTCCTCATTCAGTGGCAGAATGGAGAGGAACGAGTGATTGCGTATGCTAGTCGTACTCTTTCAAAGGCTGAGGTGAACTACTCAGCGACAGAAAAAGAATGCCTCGCGGTGATATGGGCCATTAGCAAGTTCAGACCGTACTTATATGGCAGACCATTTCGAGCTATCAGCGACCATCATTCGTTGTGCTGGCTGGCGAATCTTAAAGACCCATCGGGACGGCTTGCAAGATGGAGCCTGCGACTGCAGGAATACGATATAACCGTCGTATACAAGTCCGGTCACAAGCACAGTGATGCTGATTGCTTGTCGCGTGCACCGATTGAATCCACGAAATCTACACCTGCTGAAGATGACCAGGATTGCCCGTTCCTAGGAGCTGTGCCATCATCGCAAATGGCGCAGCATCAGCACTCTGACGCGGAGTTACGTCTGCTCATTGATCACCTAGAAGGACACACTGTCGACGTTCCACGAGCTTTTATCCGCAGCTTGTCGTCGTTCGTACTGAGAAATAACGTCCTGTACAAAAGAAATTTTGAACATAGTGCTGAGACATTTCTGCTCGTCGTACCTTCAAAGTTACGCCCAGAGATATTGGAAGCGTGCCACGATGACCCATCAGCAGGACACTTAGGAGTGAGCAGAACCTTCGCACGCATCCGTGCGAAGTATTACTGGCCAAAGTTGTTGAATTCTGTGCAACACTATGTGAGAACCTGCCGGGATTCCCAAAGACGTAAAATGCCACCATTAAAGCCAGCAGGTCTCCTACAACCCATACAGCCTCCGGAAACTCCATTTGCAAAAGTGGGAATGGATTTACTTGGCCCCTTTCCCACATCGTCGTCAGGAAAGCGGTGGATCGTGGTTGCAACTGACTACCTAACTCGATATGCCGAGACAGGGTCTCTTGTTAAGGGTACAGCCATTGAAGTAGCGGAATTTTTTGTCACGCACATTGTACTACGGCATGGCGCTCCTAAAGTTCTGATCACGGACCGAGGAACCATATTTACTGCGCATTTGACACAGTCCATTATGAAACTGACGCACACCAGTCACAGAAAAACCACCGCATATCATCCGCAAACAAATGGACTGACTGAACGACTCAACAGAACGCTGACCGATATGTTATCAATATACGTGGACATGGAGCACCGAACATGGGACAAGATCCTACCATACGCAACGTTAGCGTATAATACCGCAGTGCAAGAGACGACTCGAATGACACCTTTCCAACTTGTTTTTGGCCGGACCGTCACCACACCCTTAGATGCAATGCTACCTGTAGATGAGACCTCGGAAAATGACCATGATATCAGCGACTTCACAGAAAGAGCTGAAGAGGCACGGCAGCTGCGCGACACCGCATTCAGCAGCAACAGCAAACCGATGCGAATCGGTATAACTTGCGACGAAGAGACGTCCAGTACGCACCTGGAGACAGGGTATGGGTGTGGACTCCTGTACGGATGCGCGGCCCATCTGAAAAGCTTCTTCGTCGTTATTTTGGCCCCTACAGAATAATTCGCCGACTTAGCCACTTGAACTACGAAGTTCTTCCAGAAGGTCAAGTAACCTCTTCACGACGGCGGCATCGCACCGAAGTCGTTAATGTCGTCCGAATGAAACCTACTACGACAGACAATAACAGACAATTGGCCAACAAGCTTTCCGAATGACAGCCTAGAAACCACCGCCTTCTTTATAAGCATCGGGACGATGCATTCTTGGAAGGGGGACAATGACACAAGGTGCCTTCAAATCTCGCGCGCCAGCCGTCTCCCGCGCCCGTCTATGTTTTGCTACGTGCGAAAGATAGCAGCAGCGAAGCGGCCAACACGTGCGCACAAGGCACGTGCGATCGGAGCAAGAGATCATCAGGCGGGGCACGAAGAAGAAGAAGACGCGTGGAATGCTTGTGAGACGACCGTGTACGTTGGAGCGAGACTCTTGCTTAACTGTTTGTCGGGCACAAGTTCGCCCAACGTAAATCAATTAAACCAACTTTAACCAACTGTGTGTTACAATATTATATGTTATATTTATTTGTTATGGTATTCATTTCCATTTGAATGCCAACTAACATAACAGCACCGTTGAATATCAGTTCCTCACTGGCAATCAGTTATTTATGCTCTCTATTCTACACCGGGTATTTCGACATACTATTGATTACAGTGAATAAGAAGTGAAACTCCTTGAAATTTCAAATAAATTCATGGCAACGCAAGAAATGGTTCACATAAACACAAAGTTCATTTCTGTATCAAACGGAACTGTTAGTAGTTCATAAATGCGCAGATGTCTAAATTTAACTGCTCGAGCGTTTTCTTTTTTTTTCCTTTTTTTTGTCACCGCAGCATGGAAATGCGGTCGCCGTGACCTGGTTGGAAGTTGTGACCTAGAGCTCAGCATTGGAGCGCCATACCCACTGGGCTACCACAGAGGCTTCTGCCTCCCGTCGAAACAGAGCAAACAAAAGCCGTGACGTCGTATTTACCACGGGCTCCTTCCGTCCTAGGTGCTGCTGCTGCGCGGCCGGCGGCTGTCTTGGCTGCTGCTTCTGCGGCATCGGCTGCTGTCTTGTCTGCGGCTGCTTTTGCGTCGGCGGCTGTCTTGGCAGCAGCCTCGGCGGGGGTTTCTCTCTTACCTATAAAACGGTTACACGTCAAATGACGTAGAACATACATCTGTCTGCGTACACCTCTCCTCGCCACACGTCTCGACAAACGCAAATAGAACATCGACCTCGTGCACGTGACATTACTGCGTCAACGTCTCAGAGTGTGCAGTTGCATGAAATTCTGTCGGCATTCCGGCATTGCGTGTGAGAGGTGTAGCACAACAGTCACTCATAACTGCCTAAAAGCACGCTTATGCGGCTCCAAAACGTTGCTCTCTGTGCTGAACTATGAAGCGTTATCTTACGAAACATTTTATCGTGCAGTCATGAGTTACGCTAGAAATGTACTGCTGATACGCGATAGTCTCGAGTATTGGGCTGCCCTCTTTTAGAACGAGGCGATGTTGCTCCAGCACTCGGCACCACAGCAGCGTGAATTTGGCCGCGTTCTGATGCCTACGAAGGAAACCAGTAATTTAAACGTGGCAATTTGCGAGATTGCTGCAGACGCGAATAAAAGCAAATGGGTCATACTCGAAACACTATTACTCTTTCTTGCCTCGTTTCGCTGATTTTTTTCTTCATCTACATACAATCAGATATGCTAATGCCTCCAAATTGACTGCTTACAGATTACTTGCACAATGCTATTATGTCATTCTATTCTCAGTACAGTGTTGAACGGAAACCAGTATGGTGAAGAAAGAACAAAATTGAACTAAAACATACACTCGCAAAATAAACTAAAGTATATTCTCAAGTGCACCGTTGTTAACAATGTTAAACGTGACGTTGTTAACAAAGGGCCCGTATGGGAACCACAACGTCGAATCAAAATTATATGTTATATTTATTTGTTATGGTATTCATTTCCGTTTGAATGACAACTGTGGTAAGAGCGCCGTTGAATGTCAGTTCCTCGCTGGCAATCAATTATTTATGCTCTCTATTCAACACCGGGTATTTTGACAGAATATTCATTATAGTGAAAAAGAAGTGAAACGCTTTGAAGTTTCAAATAAATTCATGGAAACGCAAAAAATTTTTCATATAAACACAAACTTCATTTCTGTATCCAACGGAACTGATAGTTGTTCACAAATGCGCGGATGTCTAAATTTACTGCTGGAGCGTTTTCTTTTTTTCCCTTTTTTTGTCTTGTCACCGCACCATGGAAATACGGTCGCCGTGGCCTGGTTAGAAGTTGCGACCTAGAGCTCAGCATCGGAGCTCTAGGTCGCAACTGGGCTACCCCACTGGGCTACCCACCCACTGGGCTACCCACCCACTGGGCTCCCACAGAGGGTTCTGCCTCCCGTCGAAACAGAGCAAACAAAAGCCATGACGTCGTCCTTACCACGGGCTCCGTCAGTCCTAGGGGCTGCTGCTGCGCGGCCGGCGGCTGTCTTGGCTGCTGCTTCTGCGGCATCGGCTGCTGTCTTGTCTGCGGCTGCTTTTGCGTCGGCGGCTGTCTTGGCAGCAGCCTCGGCGGGGGTTTCTCTCTTACCTATAAAACGGTTACACGTCAAATGACGTAGAACATACATCTGTCTGCGTACTCCTCTCCTCGCCACACGTCTCGGCAAACGCCAATAGAACATCGACCTCGTCCACGTGACATTGCTGCGTCAACGTCTCAGAGTGTGCAGTTGCATGAAATTCTGTCAGCATTCCGGCATTGCGTGTGAGAAGTGTAGCACAAACATAAACATTACATGGCTAAAATAACCCGCTGCGGTGGCTTAGCGGCTATGGCACTGCCCTCCGGATGAAATGACTCCGGATGAAATCCCGGCATTGGTGGTCGCTTTCTGATAGGGGCGAAATGCGAACACGCGCGCGGTCCGTGAATTGGGTGCGCAATAAAGATCCCCTTAGGCGGTAAATGTTTCCGGAGTCCCACACTACGGCGGGTCTCATAGTCAGATACTGCTTTTCGCATGTAAAACCTCTGTATATAGGTATATGTTTAGGCATGATTGTAATTTTGACCTGTGTGGTGCCTAAACATAAACATCTAGCCCACCATGACAATGACATCCCCAAAACAAGGAAACAGCACGTCACCAGATGCAAGTTCAGTGTTTTGTCCGAAGTGGGAGAAAAATCTGATACCAGAGCATCGAACGAACATATTGGTTTGAGATCCAAATTCGATGAGACTGGTCAAATAACAAATCGAGACAACAAATTCGCGTATAGGCGGCCTATATCTGAGGCATTGTCTTTGAATGACTGGATGTTATTGATCGAAGGTCATGTGAGCCCAGCGTTCAGTCAGTAAACGACGCTTGTCAGTTTGTGTAGAGTAGCCGCGACACTCCTGTAGCCAAATCACACCGAACAGTTCTCATTTGTATCCATCTTTCTCTCGGGAGACACCAGTAAGTGCTGATGTTCCTCACATGCGAACCGAAAAGAATATTCGACAATTTCAAACAGTGAATTCTCGAACCGAATACGAGTCAAATAGAGCGGACTATTCGGCTCCTATCGTAAATTCCGAATAATCGCACACCGTTCCAGGAGTAATAAGACTAGCACCACTTTAGGGTTCTGAGTCCTTAAAGGGACACTAAAGAGAAACCGGAAGTTGAGCCTAAATGGTAGATAATCCTTTCACGATCACAGCCATACCATTCTTACTGCAAACAAATGTTTAATAAGCGAGATAATAGCGAAAAACTGAAGGATAGGTGCTGACGCCCCTTCGAGTTTCCCGCATTACACGTTCGTGACGTCGGAGATTACAAATGCAGGCCGGTCGCGATTGGTCGAGAGCGATTTATCGCTGTTAATAAAACGCAAAATGAAATACACCTTAAACGTACATAAACAGCATTTGCCAACTTTTTAAACCGTTTCAAGCGAGGAAGTACAAGTTTAGCACAAAATTAAATAAATAAAAAAATGGCATGGCAATACATGCGGCCGTGATAGTTTCGTAGTTTAGTTTTTGGTCAATGCATCGTTGCGCGCACCTGTTCCGCTCTACGGTGTTTGGTTGCGTGTTGCGTGGCTCGAAAAACGTTGACTTTGCGGGAAACAGCCAGAAAATGCCTCGTGTGTGTAGTGTTGAGGGCTGTATAAATGGCCCAAGGCGCTTGCTCAGGGGCAGCGGCAGTGTTGACTCGATTGTGTCCTTTCATGTGGTGTCGCGCGGAGAGCCCCGGCTCCCCGGCGTTCGCAATGGCTCAGCGCTCTGCCGATGATAAAACGGCAAAAGAGCCAGAGAAACCGATGGTGTGCTCTCTGCATTTCTCGCCCTCGGATTATGTGTATAATCGTGCCCTCGGAAAGTATCTTGGCGTGCCCCAGAGGCCAGTCCTTTCTCGAGCAGCTGTTCTCTCAATGCGGCCTTCATCAAACCCCCTACCGGTGCCCCTGCAGCAGCAAACTGGCGGCTCGGTGAGTGCTGAATGTCATTAAATAAAGCCATGAAATAACCATACCGAGTACGTGCGCAACTTTCTACGCTTGTTCTGTCGGGAACATCGTCGCCTGGCGGACCGTACGCTTCGCCTTCCGTCGACGAAAACGAAGCTCTCCGTCGGCGCGGCCGGCGGCTCACCGCCATCGCACGCGGAAACACCTACCGCTCGAGCACGGAGGATCATTTCGCGCTCCGTTTCACTGAATATCGCTGAAATGCAGTCCTGCTTCCCTGGCGAGCTCTTCGTTGCAAGGTTCAGCGGCAGCAACGGTATCCATCGCGGCGAACGCAAACGCAGCGACCATGGATGCAGCCATGATGCATCCAGCGCCTCGGCCGTTTACGCAAGCGGTGACGTATCATGGCGCATTCTGATTCGCTAAGAGCAATGAAATCTGTGACGACACTGCTTCAGCGCCAAATCTAGGGTGAGAGAAATTGAGGAAGAGATATTTGGTCTTTGTTTACGAATTTCTCCGCTAATAATTCATATTTTTGCACCCAACAAAAACTGCATGCATTCCTGAAGGTCCCTCTTTTATTCCAGCTGAACTTCCTGTCTCTCTTTAGTGTCCCTTTAAAGAGAGAAAATAAGTTATGAAAGGCAAATAATTTAACCAGATTGACTGTCCGGTTCGCTACTCTGTTGGTTGGCTGGGAAGAGCAAAGGGCAGAAAAGATCAGAAAAGAAGATAAAATACGAACAAATTCATCTGAACAAGTGCGAGGAACGCAACTGACAACGACTACAGTTTTTTTGTTCAGTCCCGGTGGTTTTTCAAAACACACTAGTACTTTCAGAGCAACTCGGGCCGATGTCAGCTGGGACCAAGGTACAAGAATTATCTTTTCCGTGAGAGGACGGTTGTCAAGCTTGTCGAACATTGTACAAAACGCTTTGTTGTCCACTGAAACGAGTACAATGACAGAGATGGTACGCAGTTATTTCTTCGCACTGACAAAGTTCCCATTCGTGACTTTTGGCCGCTGCAGAAAGAGTAGGCATTGTTGAATTCTACTCCAAGCCATAAACGACATTTGAGAGTTACGTCCTTAAAATGTGCTGCCTCATACATCGGCGTTCCAGTTGACCATTTCTCAGAAGCCACCGTCTACCAATTTTGGGCGATATTAATTGCAACGGCAATGTACCTTTTAGCAGATTTCGGGGACGGATATCTCAAGTTTGGTGCTAGTCTTAGGACTTTTCCTACACAGTTTCGCAATTTCGATAAGCGTGCTAAGCGAATGATTGCGACTGGATACCTAGACACAATGATTTCTTATGCACGTATAATTCCAGCTTCTTCCAATATCCGCCACAGGCGGAACAACACTTTCTCCCGTAGGCTATTGAAAAATCGCATTTGAACAAAAATAGAATGCGCGGTAGTACCTAGTTCGTGATTCTACGAAGCCCTTGGTAAAATAATGAAAGGGCCTTTGGGCACAACATTCAGTCAGAAAAAGTAAGAAAATTAGTGATGCGGCCATGTGAAATGAACGCTGAAATATTTCTACGCTCCTGAAGCAGTACTGAAATTGCAGCAGTGAAGTTGCAGGGAAAGTAAAGACTTGAGGCCACATCACAAAGACTGTTTTATAAGGCCATATATGTCGATCAAGAGCTATGGAAGAAAAATGAACAAAGTCCCAACTGCAGGAATGACTAATTAAGACGGAGAACTGAGGGAGTTAGTAAATGCCTATCTGCGGGCGAGCGAATGATCGGGCATCAAGAAGCCCTTTTCAATTTATACCTATGACATTTTAATAGGTTTCTAATGGCTTCTTAAGTAAACCCCTTACAGAGTGCATCGAAGTCAGCAAGCACGTCTTTCGCTCACAGATTGCTTTCATCTTTGCGTTTATTCCTCTCTACCAATCTGGCTTCTCGGTTATGCTTCGCTGAAGCTTCACCTGGGCACGGTGTTTAACGCTTGAAGATAACTGTCCAAAGTGTGCTGCTCCTAGTTCTACAGTAGGTATTCATCACCTGGTAATGCTTTGCCCAGGAATGCTGGATGCTCGGGAGGAAGATTCTCAGAGATGCCAAGCTAAGAACAAATCAAACACTCTGATAAATGCGTTGGCTCATGGACGACATGCTGGCTAAGCCACTATTGCAATAAGCACGTGGGGGGCTTTCATGCTTTTATTTAAACAAGTAGTTGTGCCGCCGGGTTAAGCTTCAGAGAAAAAAAAAGTCTGAGAATACCTAAATAAACGAAGAAACAGTGTCAACACAGGGATGAACGGAACCTGAAAACTCACCGATATGTTTTGCTGTGGTGACAGCCAGGCAAATAAAGCCGAAGACGGCAACCAACTGCAAGAACTTCATGTCTGGACGTGGAGCTTCTCCCTTGTCTATCCCTATATATATGAAGAGGATTGACTAGACTATTGCCCGATGAATGCGGCCCTGTTTCAGCGAACTCAGCACCAAATCTCTGGTCTCCCTGCACTTACTCGCTTGCGTATACCTTTTACGGGACGAGACACCTCAGGTACACCGCGGACACGATGAAGGCTGCCTACAAAGCTGTCGTGCGTTGATGTCACCTCTGACGATGAGGAAGGCGCAATGAAGAAGGCGCATGCTCAATGCGTCCTTTTATATTCATCACAGCCATCTTTATTTTCACCTGCGCCACTGGTTATTGCGTCTGGCATGATACAGCATTATAAAACCAGCTAGTCCACCTGGCGCCAGTGCCTGTACAGTTGTGGGCGGGGTCATACTCGCGGTAGCTGTCGGCGTTCAGACTATTCTCGTACGATGCAGTGGATGCAAATTGTTTTTCATGAAAAACAAGTGAAAACAATTTCCTTCCGGTGCGTCGCATGAGAACGCCAGACGAATGATTCGAGTGCGTGTTATACAGATGGCGTTTTTCTGCATACCATGTACATGCGTACGCTCGTGCAATTTTTTTATAACATCGCGCAAACGTCAAGCACACGGCGTTTCAGCTGTCTAGTGTAGCAGCGAGGGGCCTCGGGATCGGCGAAAGTATGCGCGGGTGTGCAGGGTAATTTCCACTTCAAATGTATTCTAAGCATAGTCGACAGCTGGGCGAGCTGGTACTGATACATCTTTTTCTAACAAACTGCGCAGTGGAACAGGACACGAGGAAACAAGTGAGACAGTTGTGTGCGCACTAACAACTGATTTATTGAGAGTAGGTTATCCACCTAAAATAGTCTCCAGCCTAGGTGACGCCTCACCATCAACGTTATCAACGTAGCAAGAAAAACATGCAGATAAAATCTTTCAAAAACCATCCCACACGTGGAAGGTCACATGAGTCAACGCTAGTATGTGGAACACAGATACAGCTGGGGCAGCGGAAAAAGATTAGCACAAGTGACCGATCACTCGACCAGATAAATTGCGACACGCGACGCTGTTGTTCCCCAGCAAGCACAAAACGAGAGTGAAGCATGTGGCACTTTGGGGACCAGTGTGCATAGGAACAAGAGCGCCGCGTGCCGCAATTTATCTTATCTGGTGATCGGCCACTTGCCCTAATATTTTTCCGTTGCAGCTGTACCTATACTTCGTGTCGGATAGATTCATATCAGATGTATTCTGCTGTTTTGTTCGCTTCAGCAGCGGTCCTCGCCGGTACAAGACTTCTAACACACCGCGTGGTCGCCGCTCGTGGGATATTGAGACGTGTACTTTTCATCCTCTTCTCGGGACTGCATGTTACCCACTAATAACTTCAAGTCAAAGCTCAACGCAAGACGCACCTGCATGATTAGAACATACTCAAGTGTTATCGACGGTTCATTTTTTTTTCTTCGAAAGCTTCCCCTTAGGCATAATACAAGGCGTGTCAAAAAAAACACGAACAGACTTGACTCATGCAAAAATCTAGAAGTGAACGATGATATGGCCCATGAATTCAACATTCAAGGTCGGGTGGGCGGCCAGGCTGAAGGCCTGTTGCCCGGAGCTGGCGGAGAGAGCTTAGGTGAAGTCATGGGCACGTCCATAATAGGTGTGTCACTGTCACATTTTGAATTGTACTGTCACAAAATGGGCACGATGTATCATAGGGACCGTGGTACTTTTGTGGCCAGGGAGCAGTCACAGACGAGGTGAGCGCGAACCCGACATACAGCTTCCGTAACATAACCTCCACTCGCAGGGTTAACCCACCAGGGAGATCTGACCCACACGGAGGTATAAGCGCTCGTGTGGTACGTCAGAGGCTTTTTTTTTTCGGAGCAGTTGTCCGCAGGCGTATTCAGGAAAATGCGGAACTGGATACGTAATGTTCTCTAGGTAGGTTACCAAACCTACCACAAGTAGACCGGGCAAGGCTGGTCATGGCACCCACTGGACGCGTATCACAATATTCGTAGTGGCAAGAAGACAGTTAATGCCATCCGACAGTAGAGAGGACCGGGATACCCTACGTATGTTGTGGATGGCTTGAGTCGAGTCCGTGCGAAGGATGAGCTGGGAATATCGAGCACCTTGAACAAAAGGGAGCAACGCGGCCAAGCCGTCTCGTATGGCGGCAAGCTCGGCAAGATAGGCCGGCAGTGCACAATGGACAACAAACGAGCACGTCTGGCCTGCCTCTGTTATCAATGGGCACACGAGAACTGTGTGAATCCTGGTGCCATTGACACCGGCATGAGTTTATGTTACCAGAGTCGCATAGTCTTGATTATCATCGGTGCGACGAAGTCGGGTAACTTGAGCGTTCGCCTGGCGAGGAACCGGGCTCTGCAGACAACCAGGAGGCTTATTGTCACTTAATTGTACCCTGTTCCACGCAGCTACATCGGGTGTCGTAGAAGCTGGGTTGTCTATTTCATGTCCCATGTACCGGGCCAGTGCAGCAGCCGAGCATAACTTCGATGGCTTAAGGGCGCGTGCGCATCGATGTTGGTGCACCAGTTCCTCGAGAGTGTTGAGTTGGGACACGTCCTGTAGGGTTGGCAGCAGAGTGAGACGTGGCAGTCCCGTTATGGCCCGCATGTCTTCGTGATTAATGGTCTCAAGGCGAGCCCATTCTCTCTTCGTGAAGTGTTGAAACTGGGCTCTGTAGACGAGTCGTGGTTGTAGTATGGAACGGACAAGAAGGCGAGCCATGTAGGTGCGCGCTCCACCAGATTTCTTCACAATCCGACGTGTCAGCTGTATCGTTTTCGCGGCCGGTTGCTTTGCCTTCTTGACCCATGGTCCCACAGATCCGGAAGCATCCATTTCAAGGCCGAGTACACGGAGAGTTGAAGCCTCGTGTAGCGGCTGCTAATCCAGATTTAACTAAAGAGGCCGGAGTGCCAGTAGACGGCGCCGATACTTGTTCTCTACGGGCATGTACAGTCAACCACAAAAGTTTGCGGACCACGCGAGCGCGTGCCAGACTGCCTATCCGCGCCACCTAGCGGTACGCCACCTAGCGGCGACAGGGGCGCTCTCCCGGATATGAGCCCGCTTGGTACTCGCCTGCCTGTTAATTTTTTATTCCCGTGCATGACATTGTTAGTTCGTTGTGTTGACGCAGAGCGCTGTCTGCGATAAGACCGCCACATATCTGGCTTGATAGCAGTATCGGAGCAATCACTGCAACCTTTGTCGACTGGTGTGCCAGTGGGTAGATAAGTTTCACGAAGCACTGCGACAATTTTTTTACGCGACGTTTACTGGCGCACTTTGGTTGGCAGCATCTTGGTCCAATGAGTGTTGCTGCTTCTGCGTCTTGAGAGAAAGGGTAGGGAGGTGTTTCACTGTCATCAAAAATAAAGAAAAAGCGGATGCATAGAAAATTTTCTTTCACACATAGGCGCATCTTCGCATCAGTCGCTGAAACGTAGTAGACTTGCTTCAGGCCACGTGGTGATTGCCTATTTGGAAAGATGCCGCTGCGTGTTCCACTTGACGAAAGAAGGCACATTGTGCGTTTATTTATAGAGGGAATACCTCAGCGCGAAATCTGCCGTCGAACCAACAGGAGCCGGACTGCCGTGAATAGGATTATTCAAGCTTTCCGCGACGATGACAGATTCACAGATATGGAGCGCAGTGGGCGTCCAAGGGCCACGACTGAGGAAGAGGACCGCCTGATTACGGCCGCCATCGTGGCTGATCCTTTTCAAAGTGCAGAGGATATCCGAGAAGCGCTCTCGCTCACGGTATCGTCTGAGACTGTAAGAAGAAGGCTGAGTGAGCTTGGCCTGCAGTCTTTCGTAGCAGCACAGAAGCCCTGCCTCTCAGACAGCCAGCTACAAGAACGACTCATGTTCGCTACAGCAATGAAAGATTGGACAACAGAGAAATGGGGCGATGTCATCTTTAGCGATGAGTCAACTTTTTCCACGCGCTGGGACCAACGGAAGCGGGTTTGGCGTCCACTAAACTGCAGGTGTGTTTACAGTGTATTGGCAGTTAATTCACGAAGCTAATTCTGCATCACAACATGTTTCACGTAAAATGAGCTTTTGGACATTACGAGATTTTTCTGTAGTGGTATTATGTTGAAAACATTAACGATTGTTTCATAGTACTACTTACTCTGAAGCTAATTAAAAGCTGCCAGTGGGTCTTTCAGTACTATCTAATGATGTTTGCACGTTTTCTATTGCAACTCTATAACAGCATTATAAAGTTCATACGCAAGAGGAATCACAACATCTTTAGACGCGCCGCTGGAACCCAATTGTATGCTATTTCTTGCAGATATCTGCCTAATTACACACAGAGTGTTCTATCCAGTGGACGGTGTTCCGTGAGCGTGTGGGGAGCAATCAGCAAAGATGGCCTTGGTCCCCTTGTGCGTCTGGAAGGGCCCTTCACTGCGTCACGGTACTGCGACGTCATCACTAGACACCTCGTTCCGTATGCGCTGGACGGTCCCTTCAGCGACGGCTGCTATTTTTTTCAACACGACCGCAGCCCGATCCATAAAGCACGTATCGTCCAGTCATTGCTAGAAGAACATGCTGTTTGCCAGCTTGAGTGGCCTCCATGTGGCGCCGACTTGAATCCCATAGAAAATGTCTGGGGCATGTTGAAGAAACGGCTGTCCACACGAGCCAACCGCGGCCGCACGGCCGATACGCTGTGGCAAGCGATCGCACAAGAATGGGAAAGCCTGCGCGGTCGACCGGAGATTACTGAATCTTTGTACGAGTCGATGCCCACACGCATCAATAAGGTGCTAGAAAACGGCGGACATTTCACTTCCTACTAGATCATTGAGAGACCTATGTTTCATGACACTTCTGTAAATGTCTTGTGAATAAATTCATCCCCTTCAGACACGAATTATGATGCACTGTCTGCAAATGCGTCAAATGCGCATGGCATCATTTCAAGACGCTCACTATTACATTCCAAGAAAGAAGACGAAGCAATGTGCTGTTTTGTGCGAGTTTCAGTAAAAAAAATTAATTAGCGTATAACTCATTATCTAATTATTCTGAAATACGTCAGCTTCAATGCTTGCATAAAAAGAATCAACTATTAGGCCCAAAACGCATGCACACTTGCTTTTTCGGTTGTATTCGTGTCGACCGGAGAAAAAAAAATACTCTTGACGTTGGTCTTGGAACGCGGCACGTCCAACGATTGTCTAACATGGTAGTGTCTCCAGCAAAGTGATCATCTGCAGCAATACGCAGGACAATGAAGTTAACTGACCGCTAGTTGTCCCATCAGGAAGCGGACACGAATGTGCACACTGAGTTTTAGGTCATTTGAAGAAACACGTGGCGTGGGACGCGCCTCCGAAGTTCGAGTCCCCAAACGAGGACGCCGTGTCGCAAAGGGTTATAAAAAGAGTCATCGCACCCGATTATTTCTTATTTTTCTAAATGTAACCACTATAGCAGCGCGGTGGTTCGGGCTTTGCGCAGCAAAACCTGGGCGCAGGCGATCAAATCCCGGCCGCTACTGTCACTTAGCGATGGGGGAGGAACGGAAAAATTCTGCCTACTGACTAAGCATCTGTGTCCCATGGCTGCCTCACCGCTCACTCACGCACTCACGAAAAAAAAAAACAGCGTGGCTACGCGAAAATAGAACTGATAACAGCCGAAGAATACGCTGTCTGATTACTTGTACTGATATTCTGCTCTCAAAATATAAGCAAGTAGCCCTGGCTAACAAAGAGCGCGTCACGTTGAAAGAGATAGGTAGAAAATATTTGCGCACAGTGCGAAAATAGACAGGCCATAGATTTAAGGAGGGATGCGTCTTCAACGTAGCGCTGCTGTCGATCGCTGGTGACGTAGCGGAAGTGTCGCGAAGAGGCTCTTGGCCACGCGCTCGCGTGGTCCGCAAACTTTTGTGGTTGACTGTACGTTGTCGAGTCCTTGGAAATGTCAAGCCCTATCTGAGCACACCAGTGGTGTGTTACGTTCAGAGCGTCTTGAAGCGCTTGTTCGACGTTAGAAAGGTTGATTTTAGCGTATTTTAATTGTTTTTATCGAGCATTTTAATCGTAGGAGACCTTCTATCAACAGTACAGCAGACCGCAAAGTAAAAACAAGAATAAAGGTGTCGGCCGGTGTCCACGAGAGGCAGACCGTCGGGTTCTCGGTTTGGGGATGCGAAGACTACGATGTCGACGCTGTCGTATCTGGAGGCTTTCCACCGTCCCCGCCGCCATCGCAAGTTTGAAGTATGCGAGTTTGAATTGCTCGGTCAAGCCGCTAATCTGTGGATGGTAACTCGAAGCTGTTTTGTGGGTCGTACCAGAGGGGCGCAGGACTTCGTTTAAATGTTGCGAGACAAAGGCCTTCCCACAGTCGCTCAGCAGTACCCGAGGAGCACCACGGCGCAAAATTGTAGCTTGAAGAACAAAGTCGGCAACTTCCGAATGTAAGCCAGTGATCACTGATGTCTCAGCAAGGCGCGTCAGGTGGTCGATGGCAGTCACTATGCATCGATTGCCAGCTACAGTAATACGAAGGGACCCGTAAAGGTCGATAACAACAACCTCAAATTGGCAGTAATAGGCAGTAATTCGCCCGCAGGAGCAGAGGTTGGGAGTTTGCGACGCTGACACGGCGAACAGTAACCGACGTACCCCTGTGATAGTTATGTTGTGGGCCCAGGCCTCAAACACACATAGAGGGCACAATAAACACAGAGAGGCTTTAATGACATGGGAACGGGACTATGACGACGTACACAATAACACACAAAATTCACTTCTAAGTGGTGTGTCGCTTACATCAGCGTCACTGTAGGAGGCCGTCAATTACGTTTCGGTATCACGCACTCACATCACGAGGAGTCGCAGTGGTGACTCTAGCAGCGGGTGGCGCAGGGGATGGAGGCCGCGGCGGAGGCCCGGCACACGACGAGCCACTCGCGTGACAGCTGGGTCGGGACGTCAGCCCGCCACGGCTGCACCGGAATACGCCTCGGCTCCACCGGAACGCCTCGGCTCCACCGGAACACGCCGGCGGCTTATGCCCACAGAGCAGTGGAGCAGGCCGGATCAGGCACACGAACAGCCAGGCCTGTTTTTCCAACTCACCCAGGAACACCGGCCTAGGGTAGATGGACAGCTCGGCTCGTTCGGAACGAAAGCCCAGACCAAGCACAGGCTCAGCCCAGGTACAGCAACAGCCCGGACCGCTCTCCCAGCTCAACCAGGAACACCGGCCTAGGGTAGGTGGACTGCTCGGCTCGTTCGGGACGTAAGCCCAGACCAAGCAGCTCAGACTGGTGAAATGGATGCCCCTTCAGCGCCTGCTTCGGCTCTTCCTCTTCCTCGTCCATCGCGCACCACAACAGTCACGCACATTCGACCGCGCAATTCAAACACAGTCTTAACTCCTATCACAACCTGGCTACACAAGTAGAAAGGCCAGGCCAATAGTAACGGCATCGAATGCGATCGTAGGCTTTAAGGAAACCGAGATGGCCAACAGTCATATCATCGTGGAATACTTCGAGGACATGGGCTCGAAGAAAGCGCGGTAGAACGGGCATCCAGCGTTGACCGTCAGGATGGTAAATGCGCCGATACAACACGCGATTGTCCTGCTTGAATTGGGCGAGTGTCCGTCGAAGCTGCGCGTTAGGTGGGCGAGAAGCGTCACAGATGCGGTTTATGAGACGCCGACAATATCGGTAGGCCTCTTCGCGAGATGTGAATGTTTGATCGTCATCTGGAGAAAAGCGGTCTATTGAGGCTAGAGAGGAAACCGGCGTACAAGTGATATCCGAAGAGCTGCTTTGCGACGCAGTTGCCGAAGCGTCGAATGGGCGCGCAGGAAGCGGGCAACGAGAAAGAGCATCAGAGTCTTGGAGGTTTTTTTCCAGACTTATGAATAATGTCAAAGTCATATTCTTGCTGGTGGAGAATACAGCGACCCAGGCGTCCAGTCAAGTTCTTGAGAGTGGAGAGCCACCAAAATGCGTGGTGGTCCGTAACAATTGTAAAATTGCGCCCGTGCAGATAGGGACGAAACTTCTGTATGCACCAAACAGCCAGGCACTCCTGCTCAGTGATCGTATAGTTCTTTACGGCATCGGTGAGTACGCGGCTGGCGTATCCAACGACTCTCTCTCGCGAAAAGTTGTCGCGTTGCGGAATAATGGGACCGATGCCGCGGCCGCTGGCGTCTTTGTGCAAGAGAGTCGGTGCAGTCTCATCAAAATGGCAAAGCACAGGTTCAGACGTGAGGGCACCCTTCAACATGTCAAAGGCTGCTTCACATTCTTGAGACCAGAGAAAGGGTACACCGGAAGCAAGTAGCTTGTGTAGTGGCGCAGTGATGGAGGCAAAGTTCCGTATAAAGTGACGGAAATAAGAAGCGAGGCCAAGGAAGCTTCGCAAGTCTTTAGGCTTTTCTGGGCGAAGGAAGCGAAGGACCGCAGCAACCTTGTCTGGGTCTGGACGTATGCCCTCCTTGCTCACGACATGTCCCAGGAACTTAATAGATCTGCTGTCGAAACGGCATTTCTTCGTGTTGATTTGAAGTCCAGCGTCGGCAAGGAACGTCAGAACTTCATCCAAGCGTTGCAGGTGCTGAGGGAATGTAGATGAAAATACGACAATGTCATCCAGGTAGCATAGGCAAGTTTTCCATCTCAGGCCGCGCAGTACGGTGTCAATCATGCGCTCAAAAGTCGCAGGTGCATGGCATAGCCCGAAAGGCATTACGTTGAATTCGTAAAGTCCATCAGGGGTGGCAAACGCTGTTTTTTTCTTTATCGTCTTCGTGCATGGGAATTTGACAATAGCCGGAACGCAGATCGAGGCTTGAAAAGTATTCTGCACCTTGTAGCGAATCAAGGTCGTCGTCAATGCGTGGTATAGGGTATACGTCCTTTCGAGTGATCTTATTGAGGGCCCGGTAATCGACGCAAGAGCGCACGGAACCGCCTTTTTTTCTGAAGAAAACAACACGACATGACCAAGGGCTAGCTGAGGACCGGATGACCATCTGTTGTAGCATGTCTGCGACATTTTGGTCTATGGGTTTCCGCACGGCTAGGGACACGCGGTACGGGCGTCGGCGCACTATAGACGCTTTGTATGTCTGAATGCGATGCGCTGCAGCTGTGGTTTGGCCCATAGTCGACGAATGGACAACAAAAGAATTCGCGTGTTCGTGCAGCAAAGCAAGCAACTGCTGTATCTGTGAAGGCGGCAAGTCACTGGTGATGGCTACAGTAAGGGCGGAGGGAGAAGCAGTATCACAAGTAGAAGGGTCTTTGGAAGACATGTATTTGAGGGGCAAGACGCATACAGGCCCTGGGTCGGCCGCGCAAGCCACTGTGGTGCTTTGCGGAAGGTGAATTTTCGCCGATGTAGTATTCGTGGCGGTGATGACAAGCGCCGAGCCAGGCGACGATGCCTTTATTTATTTATTTATTTATTTATTTATTTATTTATTTATTTATTTATTTATTTATTTATTTATTTATTTACTTAATATACCACAAAGGCCCCAGAAATGGTGTATTACATAAGGGATGGGCTTAGCTTAACAAAGTAATGATTAGAGAGCAGCCTTGAAGTGATCTGCGTCGGAGTGGTGCGCGACGTCGGCAGACAGACCGTTCCAGTCCCTTGCGGTTTTCACAAAAAAGTGATCGTAGATGCGAAGTAGTCGGCCCCGGGGGAGGATACACGGCTTTTTTGTGGTTAATGCGGCTGGATGAGCTGGTAATATAGCTGAAATCGGGAGTGGTGAATGATAGAATTTGTGAAAAAGACACAGTCGAGAAATATGACGTCGTGATTCTAGATTAGTGAGACCAGCACGGGTTTTTAGTTCAGACACGCTTGCATGAAAACAATATTCAGAGTAAATAAACCGGGCTGCAGGGCTTTGAACTGATTAAAGTGTATTAGATAGGTTATGTTGATGAGGATCCCAGACAGAGCATGCATATTCTGACTTATGGTGGACATATGTAACATAAGCTAATAATTTTGCTGATGGGGGAGCAAGTGTTAGGTTCCGGCGGAGAAAACCGAAGGTTCGATTAGCGGCATTGGCTATGTTGATGACATGATGTGACCAAGTTAGGGTAGTTGAAAAGGTTATGCCGAGGCATTTAATGAGTCAACGGATGATATTTCGGAGCCGTATATGGTGTATTTCCCTGATTTGTGATGCTGTAGGCGAGGGAAAGAAACTAGTGAGGTTTTTTTTAGTATTTAATGACATCAACCATTCCTTACACTATAATTAAATGTGTTTTAGATCATTTTGAAGCAAATCCATGTCTGAAGTGTTAGTTGTGCTTCAATAAACTACACCATCGTCTGGGAACAATGAAATATTAGAGGAGATCTTAGTAAGAAGGTGATTAATGTAAATTAGAAAGAGTTCTAGTCCGAGAACTGTGGCTTGTGGTACGCCCGAAAGTACAGAAGATCGTTTAGATGACTGCGTATTAGCAAATACGAACTGCTGACGGTGAGTGAGGAAGCTACGTATCCAGTCTAGTACAAATGGATTAATGTTGAGATGGTAAAGTTTTAGGAGTAGCCGTTGGTGTGGAGCTTTGTCAAATGCCTTTTCAAAGTCTAAGAAAATGGCATCTACAGGTACGTTCAAACCGCGGTTACAACTTACATCATGGAGAAAATAAAGCTAGTTGAGTATCACATGAAAGACCTTTATGGAAGCCATGTTGAGCAGGATGAAATAGGTTATTGGATACTAACAAGTTTACGATCTGAGAGTAAATAACATGTTCCATTAGTTTGCAAAAACACTGGCGAGTGAAATGGGACAATAACTAGTGCACCACGATGGAGGAGATTTTTGGGGGACTGGAACAATCTTGCCTACTCTCCAGTCTTCCGGCACCACTCCTGATGACAATGACAGCTGAAAATAGCACATAAAATAGCGCTGACATTTGTTTTAGTTTTTCAGCATTTGACATTTATTTCATCGACACCAGACGATGAAGTAAGTTTTAATGAATCAATTAGTTTCTAAAAGCCGTAAGGCAACGGGAAGGCAGCGGGAATAGGCAACGGCAATGGGGCGAGACCAATACGTCACCATGGTCAATATTGTTTGACATAATGGTAACAATTTGCTGTTGGCTGGGAGGCCGTTCGGTATCTTACGCAGCGTTCAGGCGCAACGGCGTGTAAGTGTCTTCCCCAAGTAAGTAGTCGGTGTCCGTAAGATGCACAACGCGTTGCAGAAGCGGAAGCCGAAGGGCGAAAATCCCACCCTGAAATAAGTTTGAGCGCACGGGGACAGCACAGCTAATTGTATATGGTGCAGCATATCATCGATAAAGACACGGGCAGTACAGAGAGCGGAAGGACAAACAGTGTATCCTTGGGCTGAAACAAGCATCGGTCATCGTATGGCGTCGTGACTTTCTTCAGGCGGGAACATAAATCAGCGTGGATAACGGAAATTGTCGGACCTGTGTCCAACAAAGCATCGACGGGCAGCCCTTGCACAAACACCGAAAGCATATTGGACGGGCGCGCTGGAGGAATTTCAGTCCTGGTGTCGTATGCAGTTGTCCTCCCAAAACTGCATCGCTTAGTTTTCCGGACCGAACGTTAGGTTGAGTGAGACGCGCTGTAGTGGTGACGTTGAACGGCAGAATGGCGAAGGGGAACGGCGTCTGGCTGAACGGTAAGTGCTTCGGTCTTCAGTCGATGCGGGCGGTGATGCAGAGCGGAGCGGAGGTGAAGAGAAACACCGGCTTTGGGAAGACGCTCCACTGGAAAAAGTTGCGTTCAGACATGTCGCACCCCGACGCTCGTCTTGCTGGCTCTTGCGGCGAAACGTGAAAGAAGGCCGCGATAGCCGCAGTAATAGCACATGGGACGTGACGGACGCAAGGCGGGTAGTACAGGTGTTGGTGCGCCGGGAGTCCCAGTGCAGTCAGATGGGCCGATGAAAGCTCGGGTGGCACTGAGGAGATGTTCACTGGAGGCGCGGCAGCAGCCGACGCGTACGTTGTTAGCGGCACCGCTGAGTTGACGTTGCCTGGAGGCGTAGCTGCAACTTCCGCGCACGTTGGCAGGGGACGAGAGACGGAGGGTTGCACGCGCGCAGACAGGTAATGGGCGCCAGTTCATCCCTGATGACGTCACGCAAGGTCGCTCCAGAAGGCCGACTGGGGCACACCGACGGTGACGACAAGCCCATTGGTTGTAATACTTCGCGTATCATAGCTCTTACCATGATCCGCTGGTGTGGGTGCGCCGTAGAAGAATATAAGCCAACGTCCTGCTGCAGGCGAACAGACTCAAGTTAGTCAGACACGTGGTGGTGATGGTGGGTTCCTAATAGCAAGCGCATTGAAGGCGACTGATCTAATGCCTTTCAGAATGTAGAGTACTTGTGTGACTCTGACATAGATGAACTCACCAGTGGAAAAGCGCCAGACATCCTCGATATACGATATGTAAAACTCGACTGCTGATGTTGGCGAGTATCGGAAAGTTTATGCGTTGGTAGAAACGAACC
>NC_051158.1:88886938-88909203 GCF_013339745.2 Dermacentor silvarum
CCCGCTGACGCTGGGGACGTCTCCTCCATCACGACTACCACGTCGATGACCATGAGCAACCGTCGTGCATATGGAAGCTGCACTACGCTGCACACGCTAGCACAACGCGAAAGACGAAGCACGTAACTGACACACTAATACAACGCGCAAGACAAAGCACGTAACTGAATCGTCACCGAGTCAAATCAGCGCGTACAGCGCGTCGTAATTGCAGCCTCCGCGATCAACTTCAGAAACATTTTCAGAGCTAATTGCGGAGGCCACGCTCCGCTGTGCTGAGTACGGTGAACGCCACCTAAGTGGCGTTGGTAGTGCTTCTTGATGCCAGCGTCCCTTCGAATGCTGGCATCGAGGCGTCGTAGTGCTGAGACCACCAAAGCGTTCACTGTCGGTGCGCGTTAGTGTCATAATGCAGTACTTCTCTTTTCTGCTCGTAGGCGGCGGCACCGCCCCGAGCAAGAGCGCGGGTACACGGAGGAGTGTTAGATATATAAGGCGCGTCTGTGTAGCTCTCTGCAAATGCGTTTGTGGCGCAATGGGTTAAACGCTCGGCGATCTATCGTCGCGGACCGAGAGGTCGTGGGTTCGATTTCCAAATTTTGCATGTTTGTGGAACTTTTTCTTCTGGTTTCTTTCTTTGTATTATGTTCGTGTATGTTCGTGTGACGTATTTCCGTGACGGAAATACGTCAGTGAAGTCTTGGTGGACCCCGGCATAAAACACTTTCGTGTTAAAAAATTCTGCAACATCGACGTGACTCAACATCGCATCAGAAGGCCGTGCAAGCGCTCCTGCGGTTCCTGAAATCCACTGGCCTGTGTGAACGTCTGTGATTGGAACGCCTCCTTTGTTACCGATGCCTGTGTCTTTATTGTGTGTGTGTGTGTTTTTTTTCGCTCTCTCTCTCTCTCTTTGCACTCTCCCCAACCCCTTTATCCCCCACCTCAGTGTAGGGTAGCAAACCGGAAACTGACATCTGGTTAACCTTCCTGCCTTTCCTCTTTCGCTTGCTCTCTCGCACGGCACGCAAATATATATTCAAACACAGATAAAAAAATTGCCGTGCATCTGCGTGCTTCGCGGCAAATGTCGTCGAAAGACGATAGTCTTCTGCCGGCCGTACTACATGAGTGCTGGTCTGATCCGCGGCCACCCGTGATGCTGTTCTCGTACCATTTCCGTCCTGGCGTGATAAATGCAATGGAGGTTTGCAATGGAGTCGGGGAACGTCGTTCGTCGGCGCGCATAGCATGGCATTTTCAGCGCAGCTTAAGATACTAGGGTCTTTAGAGTTACGTATCTATGTATTTTCTATTAAAGGAAGACACCTCCTAATACTTACCTAGTGATGTTGCGCCTCAGATATGCGTAATATTTACTTTGTGATCGATAACGTTCACAAATATGAACAGCCGTACCAGTTTAAGTAGTGTGGGCGGTAAGCAAGTGGTCCAACTTTGGCCGGGTGGCTGAATCGGGTGACAGACAGACAGACAGACCAAATTTTCAGCGTTTAAGTTCCCCAAGAAAGACTATCGTCTTTAAATGTACGTACAAGGACACCGGCCATGGGGGCAAGCGAGACCAAGCGTCCCTACCAAGCGCTCAGAGCGACTACCCCCGCACACTCACAGTTTGGCTGGTGTTGCGTCGCGCGATGAGCGGCACCTGCGGAGATGGCAGATGAGACCTCGCGGACTCTGCTTCGTTGGTAGGCTGGTTGCCGGGAGTGCAAGTTCAACAAGCTGCAAGAGCGGAGACGGCCGGCTAGCTCCCGCAGACCAGCCGACCAACGAACCAAAGTCCGCGAGGTCTCATCTTCCGTCTCCGATGGTGCCGTGCGAGGCTCTCCGCGCGAGGCTTTGGATCGGAAGTTGCGCGTTGAAGACCTTCGTGCGCGCCGCAATAGCCAGTGGGGCCCTGGAAGAGGGGATCCACCCACAGTAACCAAGCACGATCTTTATTTAAATAAAGTTGTTTCTCTCTCTCTCTCTCTCTCTCTCTCTCTCGTGCGCAGTGGACATTGGATAATGCAGGCGTCGAGGCCGAGACCAGACCTATAAAGCTAGAGCAAGAAGTCTTGAATTATGAGCTTCGCCTCAACGAAACGCAACGACAAAGCTCAAAAGGCTCTAGTCACTGTGAGGATTTGGCCGTGTCGCCGTTCAATGAATGTGTTCGTCCTGCCGAGCTCTGCATTGAGCTCACAGATGTCAAGGACAGCCGAACTTCATGTGCTGTCTACTCATCAAGTTTTGCATACTTGTGAGCAGCACACTGATTTGGACTTCAGAGTCCAGAACACTCAGCATGTGGTTACAGACCACAGCTTTCCTGGTGCTAAAGAATGCACTAATATCAGAAAGAATGCTTGCAGACAGAATATCAGGACAGCTTTTAAAATTTCTTGGATGCTTTCCTCTGGGCAGATGAAATGCTTAGAATCTGAAAAAATTGCAGCCGCGTCGGAATCTTGTCTGGAAGGTCAACAGGCCAATAGTGTTCTCCGAAATTCCCTGGCGTCAAAAATCAACAACGGTCATGCATACCATTCGAAACATTCTGTGAGAACAACGTAAAAGAGCATTTAACTCTTACAGTTTTCAGAACAATGCCATCAGAAGACATACACTCGCGGGACAGGTGTTGATCGGCGCTTCTTACAGAGATAGGCGCCGCAGTGTCAGCCTATATGGTGTGCCAATGCCCACCGAAAATTCGTAAGGTACAAGAGAAATGTGGGTTCTCTTAGGAGTTGTGTTGTCTTAAGCAAACGCATTTATGCTGTTATGTGTGACGCGTGTTTCGCAAAAATTCTTGTGTGCGGTTTGGACTTGCCGTTCCATGTTAGTGTTGTTCCTGCTTCTGTTACTACTGCACTCCGGTGTATTGCTGTATGTAACATCACCAAGATAACTACCGCATGTTTTGTTGCGATAGCAATTGTATAGACACTCCAAACGGATTTCTGCAGTCGGCGTCGCCGTGAGGTTCCGTATAGAGTCCAACGGCGATGAAATCGTCGCCGCGCGCCGTGTGCTGTATGTGCGCGAGGGACGCGCACATTCACGGGGAGCGAGCGCATAGCGGAGAGCAAACGCGGCTTCTTCCGTCGCGCAAAAGGCCTTGGGGGGACGGGAGGGAGGGAGGGTAGGCAACATTTAGCTGTGGTACACAATGCGTATTTATATAAAAACGTTGCGAGGTGAGAAGGTGGTAAAAACTTTCGACGCTGCTCGACGAGTGTCCCGTTCAGATCTCGTCGAAAACCTCCAAGCCATCCCCAGAGGCACTGGCAACAATCACCAACGCCGCGCGCGTTCGATGCGAACGCGGCCAAAACGCCGACGGCGTCGACAACAGTTCTGCGCGTTGCTGGTGCTGCTGCATGTCCAAGTTTATTTGCACAGCTGATAAAACTACTGTCCTTACTCCGTATAGCTCTCTACTAATTTGCTATCGCAATTGATGCTTCGCCTTTCGGGTGAAACTGCGACATTTTTTCTGTATGGAATGAAAATTTCGCCTCGTTAAATTAATGACGAGTATCATGTTGTGCTCCGACGGGATTTTCCTGAATACTTAACCGTTACATTAGTCATGAACTTTGTGTGTGCAAACTGCCAAGTCCTGTGAGCCTTGTAAATGATCTGTGTCACCAGTCACCAGTTATATGTCCTTTATGGGCTGGCTTGTAAAGAAAGCATAGTTGCTGGGACTACTCGGGTAATTTGAGTGCGCACAAGTGATTGTCGCGTGCAGCCCTCACAGGAAGTGTTTCATACTCAAAACACTTCTTGAAATGGGGGCTAATGTGGTGAAATGCCAAGAGACGCATCGTGGACGACGACGAAGTGGTGTCGAAAACAAGGAAGCACGTGCACCGCTCACATGGACGACAACTGGCTGCACGTTTACTCATGGCACAGCAACATAAGTCAAGAAAACATCTACGAATGAGCGAGCGCCACACAAGAGCGCTCATCGAATCGGCGAACAACGCGTGGCTGAAGCACCCCACAGTATAGATGAAGAGCCACGTCGGAAAGGCAGACAGGGCTCAGTAGCGAAGGAAGGAAGACGGGTTGGCTTGGGTCGAACGTCAACGTGGCGAAGGGCTTTCTCCCTGAAGGTTTCGTACGATCCGATGTAAGCTTCTTCGGACACAAGTGCTTTAAATGATGACTTTAAGATGAGCTAAACGTTACGCACGAAAATATTGGCAAGCCTCTAAAGGTTTGCTCTTAGGTGGCATTGTTGATGATGTATGTCTAAGCAGTCTGGAAATATTATCATCATCAGCGTATTTTTATGTCCAGTGCAGAGCGAAGACCTTGCCAGAGATTTTTAATTACCCCTGCATTGCGTCAGCTGAAGCCATCCTATGCCTTCAAATTTCCTAATTTCATCGCATCACCTAATTTTCTGTACTCTGCGAATGCTCTTTCCCTCTGCTGGCACCCATTCTGCAACTCTTCATAGACCAACGGTTATCGGTTCATCGCTTTTCATCACCTGCCCAGTTCTATCACTTCCTTTTAATGCCAACTGGAGCATCGGCTACCCCCGTTTGCTCGCTAATCATTAGCGCTGTCTTATTATCTCCTAAAATTACGCCGATTGTTTTTCGTTCCATCGTTTCTTGCGCGATCCTTAACTTCGTCTTCGAGTCATTTCATTAACCTTCAAGTCCCTGCATCATGAATTGAATTAATGTCAGTAGAAAGCAATGAATGCGCACTTCTCTGTTCAAGCGAACAGTGAGTGTTGAGAACAGTGAATATAGATATGCCAAAGCATTTGCCCGTACACACGCTTACGTCAAAGAGCACAATGACGACAACAAGATTCTGCAAGCACGCTTTATGCCCCCGTCAGAGCAGAACAACAGACCTAAGTTCGCAGCTCTTAAGTGTGTCAGCGGCGCAGACAGCTACAGTTACCACCAGCAGGACTACCGATGTTACCACCAGCATTGCCGATGTTCGTCTTCGCCTTCCTTCCAACAAAAATTGAGGTGACTACACAACTGCTCGCGCTTTTCCTTCGGTCACCAAGGCCGAGCGGATGTAGCAGATCGGCCGCGCAGTTATTAAAAAATATGGATCATTTTCTGCACACGCTGCAGCAAGGGTTGCGAACGAAAGTCACTCACATCTCCCTAAAGCCACGCTACGTTTCTCTCTCTGCTGCCCTATCGAGCTTTATTTTACGAAACATCTTATCGTGCAGTAATGAGTTACGCTAGCAATGTACTGCTAATATGCGATAGTCTCGAGTATTGGTCTGCCCTCTTCTAGGATGAGGCGACGTTGCTCCGGGACTCGGCATCAGAGTAGTGGCAATTTGGCCACGTTCTGATGCCTACGAAGGAAGCCACCAATTGTAACACGGCAAGTTGCGACATTGCTGCACACGCGAACAAAATTAAATAGGTCATATGCGAAACACTGTTACTCTTTCTTGCTTTGTTTCGTTGTTGTTTCTTTCTTTTTCATGTTTATACCATCGAATATGTGAATGCCTCAAAAGTTACTGCTTGCAGATCATTTCCTCAAGGCTATTATGACGCTCTGTTCTCATTGAAGTGTTGAACGGAAACCAGTCTAAAGAGGAAGGAACAAAACTTAACTTAAACGCACACTCACAAAATAAAATAATATAAAATCTCAATTTCACAACCCAAAACGTCTCTGTAATCAAAGGGCCAATATGGGCTTAAGAACGTCGACAGAATATTATATGCTATATTTATTTGCTGTGGTATTCAGTTCTATTTGAATGCCAACTAGGATAACAGCACCGTTTATCTTCAGTTACTCGCTGGCAATCAATAATTTATGCTTTCTAGTCAGCACCGGATATTTCGACATACTACTGATTACATTCAACAAGAAGTGAAACTCCTTAGAGCAACAAATATTTCCATGGCAACGCAAGAAATGGTTCATATAAACGCAAAATTAATTTCTGTATGAGTTGGGACTGTTACTAGTTCGTAAATGCGCGGATGTCTTAATCTAACTGCTCGAGCTTTTTTTTCCTTTGTTTTTCTCGTCGCCGCACTATCGAAATGCGGTCGCCGTGGCCTGCTTGGAAGTTGGGACCTAGAGCTCAGCAGCTGAACGCCCTACCCACTGGGCTACCACGGCGGGTTCTGACTGTCTAAAGAGAGCATACAAAAGCCGTGACTTCGTCCTTACCACGGGCTCCTTCCGTATCAGGTGCGTCTGCTGCGCGGCCGGCGGCTGTCTTGGCTGCTGCTTCTGCGGCATCGGCTGCTGTCTTGTCTGCTGCTGCTTTTGCGTCGGCGGCAGTCTTTGCAGCGGCCTCGGCGGGGGTTTCTCTCTTACCTAGAAAACGGTTACACGTCACATGGCGTAGAACGTACATCTGTCTGCGTAGTCCTCTCCTCGTCACACGTCTCAACAAATGCCTATTGAACATGACCTTACTGCGTCAACGTCTCAGAGTGTGCAGTTGCATGAAATTCTGTCAGCATTCCGGCATTGCGTGGGAGAAGTGTAGCACAAAGATAAACATTACATGGCTAAAATAACCCGCCGTGGTGGTTCAGCTTCTATGGCACTCCACTGCTAAGCACCAGGACTCCGGATGAAGTCCCGGCCTCGGCGGTCGCATTCTGATAGGGGCGAAATGCGAACACGCTCGCAGGCCGTGCATTGGGTGCACGTTAACGGTCCCCTCAAGTGGTTCAAAGTTTCCGGAGTCCCCCACTATGGCGGGCCTTATAGTCGGATACTGCTTTTGGCATGTAAAACCTCAGGTTATAGATACATGTTTAAGCATGATCGGAATTTTGACCTGTTTGGTGCATAAACATAAACATCTGGCCCACCATGACAATGACATCCCCGAAACAAGGGGAAAGCACGTCACCAGATGCAAGTTCAGTGTTTTGTCCGTAGTGGCAAGAGCATCACACAAACATGGGTGTTCGGGATGCAAATTCGATGACACTGGTCAAATAACAAATTGCTTTGCCTAAATCGATACAACCAATTCGCGTAAAGGGGGCCTAAGTCTGAGGCGTTCTTCGTGAATGACTGGACGTTATTGAGCGAAGGTCATGTGACCCGTGCGTTCGCTCAAGAATCAGGCTCTGTGTGCAGTAACCGCTGCTCTCCTGTAGCCGAATCACACGGAGCAGTCCTCAAGTTGCACCGATCTTTCTTTCTCGAGACACCAGTAAGTGCTCATATTCCTGACATGCGAACTGAAAATATTCTTTGGCAATTTCAAATCGTGAGTTCTTGAACCAAACCCGAGTGAAATAGCGTGGACTATTGGACTCCTCTTGTAAATTCGGAATAATCCCACATCATTTCAGGAGTAATAACACCAACAAAACTTTAGAGATCTCAGTCCTTGAAGAGAGGAAATGAGTTATGAAAGGCAAAGAATTTAACCAGATTAACTGTTCGGTTGGCTACTCTGCTCAGGGGGGAGGGCAAAGGGCAGAAAAGATGAGAAACAAAAAGAGAAAATATGAACAAAATTCATCTGCACAAGCGCGAGGAACCCAACTGACAACGACTACAGTTTTTCGTTCAGTCCCGATGCTTTCACAATACACACTAGTACTTCAGAGCAACTCGGGCGTATGTCGGCTGGGAATAAAGTACAAGAATTATGTTTTCCGTAACAGGAGCGTTGTCAAACATGTCGAGCGTTGTAGACAACGCTTCTCTCGGACCACTGAAAAGGGGACAATCACACAGACGGTGCCCGGTAATGCACGTATAATTCCTGCTTCTTCCAAAATGCACCTAAACAGGCGCAACAACACTTTATCCCATAGGCGATAAAGAATCGCACTTGAACTAAAATAGAATGGGTGTTAGCACCTAGTTCGTGATTCTACGAAATCCTGTGTAAAATAAAGAAAGGTTCTTTTGGGCTGAGCACTCAAGCAGAAAAATGTTGAAAATTAGTGATGCGGCGAAGTGAAACAAACGCAGGAGTATTTTAACGCTCCTCAAGCAGTAGTTTTTTTATGAAAATGAAGGTCTATAAGTCAACAAAAACAGATCTGATGTTCATTTCCAAACTAGTGTTGCAGCAGTGAAGTTGAAGAAAAATTACAGAAGTGAGGCTACATATTAAAGACTATTATAATGCCATGTTCATCAAGAACTATAGAAGAAAAATTAACAAAGCCCCAACTGCCGTAATGACTCATTTAGCGGAGTCTTGGAACGACGGAAAATTGAGCGAGTGATTAAATGCCTATCTGCGGGCGAGCGAATGATCGGGCATCTAGCCGCCTCTTTACATTTATACCTACTGATTTTTTATACGTTTAAATTGCATCAAGACCGGCGACCACGATGGTCCAAATAACGGTTTCTTTTCTATCTCTCTAATGGCATTTTGAGTAAACCGCTTTCAGAGTGCATCATGAACCCAGAACGTCTTTCGCTCATAGATGGCTTTCACCTTTGCGTTCATTCCTCTATCCCAACCTTAATTCTCGGGTTATGTTTCTATTAAGTTTCACCTGGGCATGGTGTTCAACACTTGAAAACCCAGTTGACTGTCCAAAGTGTGCTGCTCTAACTTCTACACAAGGCATTCATCACCTATTGATGCTTTGCGCAGGAACGATGGATACTCGGGAGAAAAAGTTCTTAGAGTTGCCAAGCTACGAACAAATCAAACAGTCTGATAAATGCGCTGACTCATGGACGACATGATGGCTAAGTCACTATTGCAATTTAAGCATGAGGAGGGCATTCATACTTTTATTTAAACAAGCATCTCTGCCGTAGATTTAAGATTCGAAAAAAAAAACGTCTGAGAATACCTCACTAAATGAAGAAAGAGTGTCAACGCAGGGATAAACGGAACCTGAATACTCACCGGCATGTTTGGCAGCTGTGGGGACAGCCAGGCAAATAAAGCCGAAGACGGCAACCAACTGCATGAACTTCATGTCTGGAGGCGCAGCTGCTCCCTTTTCTATTCTTATATATACGAAGGTGACTGGTTAGACTATCGCCCGATGAATGCGACCCTGTTTCAGCGAACTCAGCACCAAATATGTAGTCTCCCTGCGCTCACTCGCTTGCCTATACCTTTTACGGGACGAGACACCTCGGTTACACTGCGGACACGATGAATGCTGCCTACAAAGCTGTAGTACGTTGATGTCACCTAGGACGATGAGGAAGGCGCAATGAAGAAGGCGCGTGCTGAATCCTTTTATATTCATCACAGCCATCTTTATTTTCATCTGCGCCGCTGGTTAATGCGTCTGGCATGATACAGCATTATAAAACCAGCTAGTCTACATGGCGCCAGTGCCTGTACAGTTGTGGGCGGGGCCAGACTAGCGGTAGCGGTCGGCGTTCCTAGTATTCTCGTACAATGCAATAGATGGATCTTGTTTTTTTATGAAAAACAAGTTCCATCCGCTGCGTCGCACGAGAAAGCCAGACGAATCGTTCGAGTGCGTGTTATACAGATGGCACTTTTCTGCATACCATGTAGTACATGCGTACGCTCTTGCAATTTTTTATAACATAACGCGAACGTCAAGCTCACGGCGTTTCAGTTGCCTTGTGTAACGGCGAGGGACCTCGCGATCGGCGAAAGTATGCGCGGATGTGCAGAATAATTTCCACTTCAAATGTATTCTAAGAATAGTCGACAGCAGGGCGACCTGGTACTGATTCATCTTTTTAACAAACTGTGCAGTGGGACAGGAAACGAGGAAACAAGTGAGACAGTTGAGCGCAGACTAACTGATTTATTGAAAGCACGCTATTCACCTAAAATAGTCTCCCGCCAAGGTGACGTGTCACCATCAACGTTATCAGCGTAGCAAGAAAAAAATTCCGATAAAACTTTTAAAAAACCAGCCTACACGTGGAAGGCCACATGAGTCAACGGTAGTATGTGGAACATACGTACAGCTGCAGCGGAAGTAGATTAGCACAAGCGACCGATCACTCGACCAGACAAATTGCGACACGCGACAATGTTGTTCCCTAGCACGCCGAAAACAAGAGTGAATCATGTGGCACTTTACATACCAGTGTGCTCGTGAACAAGAGCGCAGCGTGCGGCAATTTCTCTGATCCGGTCATAGGCCACTTGTCCTAAAATTTTTCCGTTGCAGCTGTACGCATATTTCATGTCAGACAGATTCAGATTAGATGTATTCTGCTCTTCTGTTCGCTTCAGCAGTTCCCCTCGCCGCTTCAATAGTTCTAACACGCCGAGCGGTCTACTCTCGTGCGATATTGACACGTGTACTCATCTAGCCTCTTCTCGGGAGTGCATTTCACCCACTAATAACTTCAAGTTATCGCTGAGTGCAAGACGCGCATGCATGACTGGAACATACTCGAATGTTATCGATGGTTCTTTTTTCCTTCGAAAGCTTGCCCTTAGGCATAATACAAGGCACGTCAAAAATACACGAACAGACTTGACTCATGCAAAAAATGTAGAAGTGAACGATGAATTCGACGTTCAAGGACGGGTGGCAGCCAGGCCGAAGGCCTGTTGCCCGGAAGTGGCGGAGGCGGCTTAGGTGAAGTCCTGGGAACGTCCATAATAGGTGTGTCAACGTCATATTTTGAATTGTACTCCCACAAATTGGGCACGATGTATCGTAGGGACCGTGGCACTGTTATGGTCAGAGAGCGGTCACAGACGGGGTGACCGCGACCCCGATACGCAACTTCCGTAAAGTAACCTCCTCTCGGTGAGCTAACCTACCAGGGAGATCTGACCCACACGGTGGTATAAGAGCTCATGCGGTACGTCGGAGGCTTTCTTTTTCCCGGAGCAGTAGTCCGCAGGCGTCTTCAGAAAAATGCGGAAGTGGGTACGTAATGTTATCTGGGTTGGTTGCCAAATCTTCTTCAAGTAGACCCGGCAAGGTTGCTCGAGGCACCCACTGGACGCGTATCACAATATTCGTAGTGGCAACAAGACAGCTAATGCCATCCGACAGTAGAGAGGACCGGGATACCCTACGAATGTCGTGGATGGCTTGACTCGAGTCCGTGTGAATGAAGAGCTGAGAATATCGAGCAGCTCGAACAAAAGGGAGCAACGCGGCCAAGCCGTCTCGTATGGCGGCAAGCTCGGCGAGATAGGCCGGCGGTGCAGAATCGGTAACAAACGAGCACGTCTGGCCTGCCTCTGTTATCAATGGGCAGACGAGAACTGTGTGAATCGTGGTGCCATTAACACAGGCATCAGTGTATGCTACCAGAGTCGCATCGTCTTGATTATCATCGATGCGACGAAGTCTGGAAACTTAAACCTTCGCCTGGCGAGGAACCGGGCTATGCATACGACCAAGGGGCTTATTGTCACTTAATTGTACCCTACTCCATGGAGCTACATCGGTTGTCGTAGAAGCTGTATTGTCTATGTCATGTCCCACGTACCGGGCCAGTGCAGCAGCCGAGCTTAACTTCGATGGCTTAAGGGCACGCGCGCATCGATGTTGCTGCACCAGTTCGTCGAGAGTGTTGAGTTGGGACCCGTCCTGTAGGGTTGGCAGCCGAGTGAGACGTGGCAGTCCCGTTATGGCGTGCATGGCTTCGTGATTAGTGGCCTCACGGCGAGCCCATTCTCTCTCTTAGTGAAGTGTTGAAACTGGGCTCTGTAGGCGAGTTGTGGTTGTAGTACGGAACGGACAAGAAGGCGAGCCCTGTAAGTGCGCGCTCCACCAGATTTCTTCGCAATCCTACGTATCAGCTGTACCGTTTCCGCGGCCTGCTGCTTTGCCTTCTTGACTCATGGTCCCGCAGATCCGGAAGTATCCATTTCAAGGCCGAGTACACGGAGAGTTGAAGCCTCGTGTAGTGGCTGGTAATCCAGATTTAACTGAAGAGGCCGGAGTTCCAGTAGACGGCGCCGATACTTGTTCGCTACGGGCATGTATGTTGTCGTGTCCTTGGAAATTTCAAGCCCTATCTGAGCACACCAGTTGTGTGTTACGTTCAGGGCCTCTTGAAGCGCTTGTTCCACGTTATAAAGGTTGTTTTTAGCGTATTTTAATTGTTTTTATCGAGCATTTTATTCGTAGGAGACCTTTTATCAACAGTACAGCCGACCGCAAAGTAAAAACAAAAATAAAGGCGTCGGCCGATGTCCACGGGAGGAAGACCGTCGGCTTCTCGGTTTGGGGGTGCGAGGACTACGATGTCGACGCTGTCGTTTCTCGAGGCTCGCCACCGTCCCCGCCGCCATAGCGAGTTTGAAGTATGTGAGTTTGAATCGCTCGGTCGAGCCGCTAATCTGTGGATGGTAACTCGAAGCTGTTCTGCGGGTGTTACCAGAGGGGCGCAGGACTTCGTTTAAAAATTGCGCGAGAAAGGCCTTCCCACAGTCGCTCAGCAGTACCCGGGGAGCACCATAGTGCAAAATTATAGCTTGAAGGACAATGTCGGCAACTTCCGAAGCTGAGCCAGGGATCACTGATGTTGTCTCAGCGTAGCGCGTCAGGTGGTCAATCGCGGTCGCTATCCATCGATTGCCAGCTACAGTGATAGGAAGGGGCCCGTAAATGTCGATAACAACAACCTCACATGGTGCGGTAGGACACGGAATAGGCAGTAATTCGCCCTAAGGAGCAGAGGTTGGGAGTTTGCGACGCTGACACGGAAAACAGTAACCGACGTACCCCGCCACACAAGTAGAAAGGCCAGGCCAATAGTAACGGCATCGAATGCGATCGTTGGTTTTATGGAAACCGAGATGGCCAACAGTCATGTCATCGTGGAATACTTCGAGGGCATGGGCTCGAAGAAAGCGCCGTAGAACGGGCACCCAGCGTTGACCATCAGGGTGGTAAATGCGCCGATACAGCACGCGATTGTCCGCCTTGAATTGTGCGAGTTGGCGTCGAAGCCGCGCGTTAGGTGGGCGAGAAGCGTCAGATAGGTGGTTTATCAGACGCCGACAATATGGGTAAGCTTCTTCGCGAGATGTGAATGTTTGATCGTCATCCGGAGAAATGCGGTCTATTGAGGCTAGAGAGGAAACCGGCGTACAAGTGATATCCGAAGAGATGTTTTGCGAGGCAGTTGCCGAAGTGTCGAATGGGCGCGCAGGAAGCGGGCAACGAGAAAGAGCATCAGAGTCTTGGTGGTTTTTTCCAGACTTATGAATAATGTCAAAGTCATATTCTTGCTGGTGGAGAACCCAGCGACCCAGGCGTCCAGTCAAATTCTTGAGAGTGGAGAGCCAGCAAAATGCGTGGTGGTCCGTAACAATTGTAAAATGGCGCCCGTGCAGATAGGGACGAAACTTCTGTATGCACTAAACAACAGCCAGGCACTCCTGCTCAGTGATCGTATAGTTCTTTACGGCATCGGTGAGTACGCGGCTGGCGTATGCAACGACTCTCTCTCGCGAAGAGTTATCGCGTTGCGGAATAACGGCACCGATGCCGCGGCCGCTAGCGTCTTTGAGCAGGAGAGTCGGTGCAGACTCATCAAAATGGCAAAGCACAGGTTTAGACGTCAGGGCACCCTTCAACATGTCAAAGGCTGCTTCACATTCTCGAGACCAGAGAAATGGTACACCGGAAGCAAGTAGCTAGTGTAGTGGCGCAGTGATGGAGGCAAAGTTCCATATAAAGCAACGGAAATAAACGAGGCCAAGGAAGCTTCCCAAGTCTTTAGGCTTTTTTGGGCGAGGGAAGCGAAGGACCGCAGCAATCTTGTCAGGGTCAGAACGTACGCCCTCCTTGCTCACGACATGCCCCAGGACCTTAATAGATCTGCTGGCGAAACGGAATTTCTTCGTGTTGAGCTAAAGACCAGCGTCGGCAAGGCACGTCAGAACTTCATCCAAGCGTTGCAGGTGCTGAGGGAATGTAGATGAAAATACGACAGTGTCATCCAGGTAGCAGAGGCAAGTTTTCCATCTCAGGCCACGCAGTACGGTGTCAATCATGCGCTCAAAAGTCGCAGGTGCATGGCATAGCCCGAAAGGCATTACGTTGAATTCGTAAAGTCCATCAGGGGTGGCAAACGCTGTTTTTTTCTTTATCGTCTTCGTGCATGGGAATTTAACAATAGCCGGAACGCAGATCGAGGCTTGAAAAGTATTCTGCACCTTGTAGCGAATCAAGGTCGTCGTCAATGCGTGGCATAGCGTATGCGTCCTTTCGAGTGATCTTATTGAGGGCCTGGTAATCGACGCAATAGCGCACGGAACCGTCTTTTTTTTTGACCAAAACAACACGACATGACCAAGGACTAGCTGAGGACCGGATGACCCTCTGTTGTAGCATGTCCGCGACATTTTGTTCTATGAGTTTCCGCTCGGCTAGGGACAGGCGGTACGGGCGTCGGCGCACTACAGACGCTTTGTATGTCTGAATGCGATGCGCTGCAGCTGTGGTTCGGCCCATAGTCGACGAATGGACACCAAAAGAATTGCGCGTTTGTGCAAAAAGCAAGGAACTGCTCTATCTGGGAAGGTGGCAAGTCACTGCTAATGGCTACAGTAAGGACGGAGGGAGAAACAGTATCACAAGTAGAAGGGTCCTTGGAAGACATGGGTTTGAGGGGCAAGACGCATACAGGCCCTGGGTCGGCCGCGCAAGCCACTGTGGTGCTTTGCGGAAGGTGAATTTTCTCCGATGTAGTATTCGTGGTGGTGATGACAGCGCCGAGCCATTGTGAAATCGAACCACACCTGGTGCAAAGGCGATGCCTTTATTTATTTATTTATTTATTTATTTATTTATTTATTTATTTATTTATTTATTTATTTATTTATTTATTTATTATACCTCAAAGGCCCCAGAGATGGGGTATTACATAAGGAATGGGCTTAGCTTAACAAAATAGTGATTCGAGAGCAGCATTGAAGTGATGTGCGTCGGAGTGGTGCGTGACGTCGGCAGACAGACCGTTCCAGTCCCTTGCGGTTTTCACAAAAAATGATCGTAGATGCGAGGTAGTCTGCGCCGGGGGAGGATACACGGCTTTTTTGTGGTTAATGCGACTGGATGAGCTGGTAAATTAGCTGAAATCTGGAGTGGTGAATGATAGAATTTGTAAAAAGACACAGTCGAGGAATATGACGTCGTGATTCTAGATCAGTGAGACAAGCACGGGTTTTTAGTTCAAACACGCTTGCATGAAAAGAATATTCAGAGGCCTGCAGGGCTGCAGGGCTTTGAACTGATTCATGTGTACTAGATAGGTTATGTTGATGACTATCCCAGACAGAGCATGCATATTCTGACTTAGGGCGGACATATGTAACATAAGCTAATAATTTTACTGATGGGGGAGCAAGTGTTAGGTTCAGGCGGAGAAAACCAAGGGTTCGATTAGCGGCATTGGCTATGGTGATGACATGATATGACCAAGTTAGGGTAGTTGAAAAGGTTATGCCGAGGTATTTATATGAGTTAACGGATGATATTTCGGAGCCGTATATGGTGTATTTCCCTGATTGGCAATGCTGTCGGCGATGGAAAGAAACTAGTGAGGTTTTTTTAGTATTTAAAGACATCAACCATTCCTTACGCCATAATTAAATGAGTTTTAGGTAATTTTGAAGCAAATCCATGTCTGAAGTGTTAGTTATGCGTCAATAAACTACACGATCGTCTGCGAAAAATGAAATATTAGAAGACATCTTAGCAAGAAGGTCATTAATGTAAATTACAAGTCATTAATGTAAATGTAAATGTGGTTGTGGTCTGAGAACTGTGCCTTGTGGTACGCCCGAAAGTACACAAGATCGTTTAGATGACTGCGTGTTAGCAAATACGAACTGCTGACGGTTAGTGAGGAAGCTACGTATCTAGTCTAGTACAAATGGATTAATATTGAAACGGTAAAGTTTTAGGAGTAGCCGTTGGTGTGGAACTTTTTCAAATGCCTTTTCAAAGTCTAAGAAAATGGCATCTACAGGTACGTCCAAATCTCGGTTAGAACTTAGATCATGAAGAAATAAAACTAGTTGAGTATCACATGAAAGACCTTTACGGAAGCCATGTTGAGCAGGATAAAATAGGTTATTGGATACTAAAGAGTTTACGATCTGAGAGTAAATAACATGTTCCATTACTGTTCAACAAACACTGGTGAGTGAAATAGGACAATAACTAGTGCACAACGATGTAGGAGCTTTTTTGGGGACTGGAACAATCTTGCCTACTCTCCAGTCTTCTGGCAGCACTCCTGATGACAATGACTGCTGAAAAAAAAAACCCATAAAATCGCGCTCACATTTGTCTCGGTGTTTTCAGCATTTTAGCATTTATTTCATGGACACCAGACGATGATGCAAGTTTTAATGAGAATCAATTAGTTTCTCAATGGCATAAGGCAACGGGAAGGCAGCGGGAATAGGCAACGGGAATGGGTCGCGACCAATACGTCACCATGGTCGACATTGTTTGACATAATGGTAACAATTTCCTGTTGGCCGGGAGGCCAATCGGTATCTTCCGCAGCGTTCATGCGCAACGGCGTGTAAGTGTCTTCCCCAAGTAAGTAGTCGGTGTCCGTAAGATGCACAACGCGGTGCAGAAGCGGCAGCGGAAGAGCTAAAATCCCACCCTAAAAAAGTTTATGAGCGCACGGGGACAGCACAGGTAATTGTATACGGTGCAGGATATCATCGATCAAGACACGGGCAGTACAGAGAGCGGAAGGACAAACAGTGTATCCTTGGGCTGAAACAAGCGTCGGTCCATCGTATGGCGTCGTGACTTTCTTCAGGCGGGAACATAAATCAGCGTGGTTAATGGAAATTGTCGCACCTGTGTCCACCAAAGCATCGACGGGCAGCCCTTGGACAAACACCGAAAGCGTATTGGACGGGCGCGCTGGAGGAATTTCAGTCCTGGTGTCGTATTTAGTTTGCCCTCCGAAAACTGCAGCGCTTAGTTTTCCGGACGAACGTTAGAGTTGAGTGAGACGCGCTGTAGTGGTGACGTTGAACGGCAGAACGGCGAAGGGGAACGGCGTCTGGCTGAACGGTAAGGGCCTGTACACGCTCGAGCCGCTCATCGCCGCAAGCCGCACCGCATGCTGGCGGTTCAGTGGCGGCGGACGGTTGAAGCAACCGGGCACAAAATTCGATTCACGCTGGGACCGGCGCGAGCGGTGCCGTACGCATGCGCCCTCTGGCTGGCAAAACAGATAACCAGCGACTGGCAACATGCAACAACGCGGTCGCAGCGTTTGTGTGCTGGCGACCAGCAAAATTTTGGCCCGAGCCAGGATTTTGTTATTACGTTTGTTTTATTAGGTAATTTTCTGATTAGTGAGCTCGAGCGGTTCGCATGTGCCGGCATCCGCACTCCGATTTGGGGACGCGACGTATGTTAAGAGCCGGCAACCGAAAGGCGGGGCAAAGATGTTCTAAGTCGGCAACTATCGTCAACAGCAGACGACACTGGCATATTTTTGTCGGCGGGGGTTCAAGCTTCCGCGTCACGGCGAAAACGCAAAACTCTTGCACTGTCATACTCTGTTGACTGCATGTGTTGCGTTGGCGCGCTGAGCCACCTCTCGAACACTATGCAGTGATCTTACCTGCGCCTTTTTTTTTCCTTTCTTTCTTTTTTTAAAATCATTGCTACCGCATACTGTTGTAACAACATACATCGCTATGTACTCGTTTGTGTGCGGCGTGACGGCGCATTTTTTGTTGATGTGCTAGCGAAAGCTTGCAAGACCGCGCGTGCGTTTTTAAGCCAATGAACAAGGGATTTGTCGCAGCAACAACGTAGCACGCTGAAGCGCCGCAGCGTTATACAGGGTGTTCATTTATAAGTTTAAAAATTTTTTTAGAAATCCTCTATGGCAGGTAGCATAATTCTTATCGTTGAACTGGGTTATTCGATGAGGCGGACATTAGTAACACGAGAAATCCCATATTGAAATAATTAAAAAAATGACTAATCAACTTTTTAGTTAATTATTGTACAGCACATATTGTTATTTACGAATTGGAGCCGGTGAGCTTGGCAGGCGTATCCACTTGGGATGAATTTCCAGAATGACGCCAGTTTGGAGATATGTGCCATCAAACTCGCCCTAAAAATGCACTGTTGTTCCACTTACTTTTAACACGAAAGTGTTTTATGCCGGGGTCCACCAAGACTTCACTGACGTATTTCCGTCACGGAAATACGTCAGCTTACAATGTACACGAACATAATACAAAGAAAGAAACCAGAAGAAAAAGTTCCACAAACATGCAAAATTTGGAAATCGAACCCACGACCTCTCGGTCCGCGACGATAGATCGCCGAGCGTTTAACCCATTGCGCCACAAACGCATTTGCAGAGAGCTACACAGACGCGCCTTATATATCTAACACTCCTCCGTGTACCCGCGCTCTTGCTCGGGGCGGTGCCGCCGCCTACGAGCAGAAAAGAGAAGTACTGCATTATGACACTAACGCGCACCGACAGTGAACGCTTCGGTGGTCTCAGCACTACGACGCCTCGATGCCAGCATTCGAAGGGACGCTGGCATCAAGAAGCACTACCAACGCCACCTAGGTGGCGTTCACCGTACTCAGCACAGCGGAGCGTGGCCTCCGCAATTAGCTCTGAAAATGTTTCTGAAGTTGATCGCGGAGGCTGCAATTACGACGCGCTGTACGCGCTGATTTGACTCGGTGACGATTCAGTTACGTGCTTTGTCTTGCGCGTTGTATTAGTGTGTCAGTTACGTGCTTCGTCTTTCGCGTTGTGCTAGCGTGTGCAGCGTAGTGCAGCTTCCATATGCACGACGGTTGCTCATGGTCATCGACGTTGGTAGTCGTGATGGAGGAGACGTGCCACCAGGCGTCAGCGTGGGTGCATCAACGCCTAAGGGCGCTTTAGCCACAAAACACCAATAGACATTATATATCAATGTGCAATAAACATTACACTACTTCTGTGAAGACACGTTTCACTTTCGTGTTCTATACCGATTCCTATATAAGAAGGATCAACCACATTTTTTTTACCAAAATGCTGTTTTATACATTGAAGCACTAAAGTAACTGGAACGCCCATGTATTTCGTCCCACACTTTGGAAAATATCTCAAAGCTGGCGTCATCCTGGAAATTCATTTCAAGTGAGTCTTGCAAGCTCACCGGCTATAATTCGTAAATTGCAATATGTGTTGTAAAGTAATTAACTAAGAAGTTCATTAGTCAATTTTTGTTACTTGAAAATGTGTTTCGATTTTTTGTGCTACTAATGTACACCTCATCGAATAACCCAGCTCAATGATAAGAATTATGCTACCTGCCACATGCGATTTTTGAAAATTCCGTAACACTTTAAAATGAACGCCCTGTATGTTAACATACTCTTATACAGATGCTTCTATTATCGCGGAATACAGCTGTGTAGATCGACAAGTCACTTCTCTTCATCATTGAGCACGCGAGTGAATATTCAACTACGGCTTGTTGATTTACTTACGGTTTTTTTTAGTAGCTGCCAAGGTTAAAGTGAGCGTACAATTGATTACATGATGGAATATTCAACTATGGCTTGTTGATTTACTTACGGTTTTTTTTAGTAGCTGCCAAGTTAAAAGTGAGCGTACAATTGATTACATGATGGAATATGAGCATGTCACACAGCACTCGTGTTTGTTCATTCTGTGTTATGTCGTTGTTCCATTGATGAAAAAAGCCGGCGAAGCAGTGCCCCCGGGCCCGACCAGAAGATTCGAAGCTAACCTCGAAGATCAGGCCCTAGAGACGCTTCTAGACCCCTTCAATGACTTTTGGACATCACGCAAGCTATCACAAGAATGAAAAACAGCTGAAGTACGCTTTATCCCCAAACCGGGAAAGTCCCCGCACATTGACAACCTGTGGCTGATATCCCTCACATCATGCATAAGCATAATCATGAAAAGGATAGTACTCAAATGCCTCCAACAACACCTGGACGAAACCCAGCAAATGCCAGACCCCATGTTTGGCTTTATACGACATCTTGAGACCCAGGATGTGCTAATGCAATTGAAGAAGGAGATTGTCATCCCTGCCACACACCACGGGCCATTCTCGCGCTAGACCTGAAGGGGGCATTTGACAACGTGGCACACGAGACGATATTTCGGAATCTCAACACAGGCTCAACAACACAGTGGCGTATTTAAGCCACTGAAAAGTAAGGATGGATGTTCAGCCTTGCTGACGTGGCATTTCATAGGTTGTAACCCACCATATTTTTTAACCAAGCAATAAGGAAATTATATGGTCACGCCGTACCATCAGTACAACTGAAGTGTTGCTTCCCCAAGGAGTCTCACTGCCACCTTCCCCATTTTGTAAACACTTTGTAAATACAAACTAGCACATGGTATGTAGTCACATTATATGCTGTCTGTATGCTTGGTGAAGTGCACCAAGCATTTTCTCACCCTTAAAACCTGGGCTCATGCTCTCTTTTTTTTAAATAATAATTATGCAATAACCTTACTCAATACAATGCTGTGAGAACAATAGTTGGCTTAACAGTAGCACTGCACACATACCCTCATACCACATTGCAGACATACTCTATCGAGGCTGGCCACAATCAGCGTAACTGAAAGCCAGCTGAACAGGGTGCGAGTTCATGTGTATCAAATAAATGTCTGTTCTATTGAGAGGTTATATATCTGTCTGTGATATAATTATCAATTCAGAATACATATGGCAGAAGAACAATACACAAGACAACACAATCAAGTTCCCTGTGAGAAGCTGCTTTTTGCCACTATTACATGCAGCAAAAAGAGACTTCATTAAGCACCACTATGGCTTGCGTGCCTCTTTGTGCATTGTACAAGAAGTAAAGGTGGGCGAATGTAAACGTTTTCAAATACGAATTGAATAAAATATTATTTATCAAATATTCAATAGTCATACGACGACACACGTACCTGTAGTAACAATATTTATTTTCCTATAAAAAAATTAGGTACCATACCTTAACTAGTGCAAAAAGAGAGCTAAATATTGGGCACAAAGGATAAGTTTTAAATGCAAGACTACTAATTGTTACGTAAAAAAATCGACATAAACAGTCTATCAACAACTTTAGAGCCTGGCTGCAAGGAAGCTTTTCAAGAAAGAATGGCCTCTCAACGGCTAGCTTTCAAAAACGTGCAATATATTGTTCCCAAGAAAACATCAAAGTTGTAGAAAAAAAAAGAATAGCCGATGAAGGACCTACGTGTTGTAGACATATGTAAAACTGCTCGTTGCAAGGAAAACAGCACAGACTTGTAATAAAAGATCAGTCTGCTAGATCAAGAAATGTGTGATCACCTTTCGCGTGAAAAAAAGCCTATGGGAAAGTTTTCTTGCCAATATGACTGAAAGATACTTTCGTAAACGTGCTTGCCTTTGGGAGGCTACATACACTTGTTCACATGCAAGTACCTGTCGCGTATTCATTGTTAAAGAAGTTCAATTAATATAATGACACGAGAGCCTCCTCTGATTAGGAAAAAATAATAGTTGTGTGGTCATATATAGATAACATTTAGAATGTCAAGGTACCCTTTTCCATATTATGCAAGTACTCATGAAAGAACAGACTGCAAGAAACAGCATAAAACTAATGCAAAATCTATAACTGATTATGTCAATGAGATTTCCATTTCATGCAAAGTATTTCACAGGGCAGATAGGATGTGACATCTGTGATTCAGAGATACGTCATTGTATCGGGGCACAAGTATTGTACAACTGATAATTTTGGGAATAAAGAAATAACAAGCATTGATTCCCGGTATCTCACCATGCCACTTGTATCTTAAAAAGGACTTATCACTTATATATCAAGCTTGCACCATTACGTTTATGTGACCATACATGTGTACCCCATCTGTAATGAACCGTTGCTTTAAGTTATGACCACTGCCATGTCATTCCCGTACATTAATTGTGGTTTTGCACAATACACCTAGAAAACTTTTGAGCGGCGTTGCAGTACTTTTTCTTGTATGTGCACACTGGCTTTCTGTCACAACACCCACTTCGCATCCATGATAAATGCTGCAGTCAAGCAAAATATAGTTTCAGACTAAGGTACCCTAAACTGCTTTCATTCCAGAAAACCCCAACCAAGGTTTAGGTTCTTGAGGACACAAGTTACTTGCGTCCTTTGCTCTAAGGCTGTTTTCTGCATGCAATGAATGTTAAGATTTCTGCTGTGCAAATCAATGTTAACCTGATAAAGGGGTTGGCAAGCCAAAACTTGCATTTCGTGGATACTATTTGCTACTGG